>NC_079462.1:22146180-22449210 GCF_026250575.1 Diorhabda carinulata | reverse complement strand
TTATAATAATATATTCGCAACAGTCTGTATTTTGTATTTTATTAATTTGTTAGTTCTAGAAAGTTTGTAAACTAGATCTTGTCGAAGATCAACTGATATTGTTTCACTCATAATTATTTTTTTCATTCTTAGTTGATGAGTCTGACAACTTGTTCTTGTTTGCTTAGAAATTTTTAGTGAATAAATTTGTTCGTCTTCTTCACTGTGTTCCACCAAAAAATGTATCCGCATATCTATTATTCAATACAAGAAATATTATGGACAGCTTAAATAGGCCATTCTAAACAAGAAGAATATAATTGTTTTAGCTAAAACAATACTTGGTGTATAATTTTTTAATAAGAAATTGATAATTGTAGATGTGTGCATAAAAATTCCCACTTTCAGGAGAATAGAAATTATAGGGCAGTGAAGTGAAGTTAGTGAAGATGTCAAAAGCTTTACTCCCTACAGAATTTTGAATTTCTTCTAGCGTCTCGTACATAATCTATAAAATAAGTATTGAATGGAAGGGAAATAAAAATGCTTTATTGTCAAAAAATTGCTAAAAGGTGTACAAGATGTAGACAAAAATTTGTAAAAACTGAAAAAGTCTTCAGCAACAGTACATTTAACAGTTACCTTGTTGGACCTTGCCACACCTGGGCTATGTATTTAGCTTTGATTAACTAATAATACATATGTTCGAAATGTATTTGAATTACAGATTGTATAGGGTGTTTTAAGTTTAAAATTAAAAATCAGTTGATACGAGAGCATGTCAATTTGATTCAGAATAACTACGAGGATTGTTCTGAAAGATATAATATGTCAACACTTATCAATAAGAGTTTGAGAATATATGGGATTGTATTAATAAACTATCTTGAAGAAGGTGGAATAATAACAGGAGGGTATTAAGCAGCATTACTTGATAAGATAGAGAAAGAGATTGTCAAAAAATTGTTACAATTTTTAGACAAAAGCTTGTAAAAACTGAAAAATAAATATAACTAAATAAAGATACAAATACAATAAAACTCCAATATACTGAAGAAAACCACAATGAGTAACAATATTATAGGTGATAGTAATAGGTAATAGGTATATTAGTCTAGTTATGTAGCTTGCCCGGAATTAAATATTATTAGAATAGAAATCGTTTACAGAGTAGAAGGCACTTTCCAGTAAATATGCCCATAAATTATTGCGGAACGCAGGAAAAGATGATATCGATTTGATTTCAATAGGCAAGTGATTGTGCATTTTTCTTGTATTGTAAAATATTGACCCCATAACCAATTCTGAACGTGGAGTAGGTAGGTAAATGTAGTGCTCCGCGATCATAAGTGGGCATTCAAAGATGTGAGCCCTGCTGTTTAGTCCGAGTAAACATCTAGCAGCTCTCTTTTGTAGTTTGAAGATACGCTCAAATTGAGTCGCACCACACGTACCCCAGAAGGGCATATCAGAGATGCGACACAATAAGGGCTTAATAAATTGTTAAGCAGGTGGATAAGTTCAGTTCTTTGGAAACTGATCTCAGTGCAAAACAGGAGGAACTTAATTTTTTAGATAAGGCGGCAATATGTAATTCCCACAACAAGCCCTAAGAATTTTACCGATTCAACGACGTCAATTGTGGTGTTATTGAATAAAAAAGGCATCAATAGGCTTCAAGGGTTATACATAGTTGTTAGTGTCTCTAGGAGAGTTTTTTGACCTCTTTTTCAATTTGTATCCGAGAGAAATCTATTCTAAAGCATTCACGTGTTTTATTAATTTGTTCCAATATCAGTTAGGCAAGCCATTTTTTAGCAAAAGGCACACTTCACCTTCGGATCCTAAGTACTGAGAGTACATATTTTAAACCTTCAGATGGTTACCTAAATATTCCTGTCTCCTTTCTATCATCATGAATATCATAAACTGGGCATTTAAGATTAAAGTGTTTGTTTTATTTGTTGACACTCTAATATCAAGCTCTGTAATATCACTGATTCTTGTCTTCGATATTACGATTTTCATAGACGTTTCAGAAATTGGACACTGTATCATTGGGAACTTTACAGCAACGAGCTAAAACTAAATGAGCTTTTTATGGTTCTACATAATAAAAGGACTTAAATCTTCATAATTATTGTTATATTGTAGAAATTTGATTTTCGAGGATTAACGTTATTATGATTGATATATTTTGAATAAATAGATAAGCATCAGTGAAAAAACTAAGTTGGGAATTTTACTTTACCTTCCCCTAGCTCTAAAATACAGATATGTCATCAAAAATTACGGGTATATACAAATTCTCACACTATGTGCAAAATTTAATGTCAACAATTAGTAAGTTATTAAAATGCAATTCGAAACCGCTCTCAGTCGTACGTTTAGCTCAGTACCACAGCCAAAGTTGGTTATGAATATTATACCATTTTTTAAAGAGCACTAAGTAGGCTAGTTTTTAAGAACATTTTCTGACTCAGTCTGGTACATTTTTTTTTCACAGTCGCTAACCAAACTTTAGTTAAGGTTTTCGCTTTGAAACAAAAGGTAAGATTGAGTTGTTTTTTTTGTTAATGTCGTGCTACTTTTTATTAAAATGAATACTGGGTTGTCTCAACCAACTATTAGTGGTAGCCCAGAAAAAAAAGAATTATAAATTAGAGGTTTTTTATGCCCATAACAGACAAAAATAGGGCAAAAAGTAGAGATTTTCTGAAAAAACCTAAAAGTGTTAATATCTCGAAAACTAAAAAACTTTTACTGAGGTCATGTTGCTTTTATTTGATAGATCTAAAGCTGATCTACCTCCCGTGTCAGCCTGGCGTGCAATTTCTGGGACACCCAGTATATTTCCTTCTAATGTATTGATTGAGTTGAATCTATTTACATCAATCGATAAAAATTGAACACTAGTTAAAAAATACTCTGATCTCGCGGGATTGCAGGACATTTACACGGTAGATATCTTTTTATATCTACATTATTATCATAATTGTTAACCACCAGTCGTTATTATATGCTTCATTATCTTCAGACTCAAATGAGTTTCGCTACTATCATTTCTAGCCATGATTATGAACATCATGCATAATGTATCAATATTCAGTTTATTTGGCATGAGCGTTAGGTGTGTGGCTATTAAGTAACGACACTAGCACTTCTACAGAAAAAGTAAGCGTGCGCTAAAGGCCAGCTACTGTCAGCTGTTTAGCATGAAGCTTACTTTTTCAAATGCGATATCTACTGTGTAGACCAACCTATTTTTATAGGGGATATTTTTGTATTTTGCAGTAAAAATGATTGACATAAAAATAGAGCAACGAATTGTTGTGAAATTTCACATGAAACTTGAAAAAGCTGCAACGGAAGCTTGTAATTTATTGAAAAAAGTGTATGACAATGAATGTTTGTCATGTCCACGTGATGATTCACGTTTGAGTTGCCCTTCCACGTCAAAAACGGATGATAATCTTGCTCGATCTAAGCGTAGGCTAAATTTTCGTGCGATTGCTGGATCTGTAGGAATTAAGAAAATAATTGTGCAGCAAATTTTACATGAAAATTTTAACATGTGAACAGTGTGTGCAGAACTGGCGCCTTTTTCATCGGATCTTGCACTGTACGACTTCTATCCCCTTTCTAAGGTCATGTTTCTATTAAAAGGAATAAGATTTGAGTATGTTGAAGCTTTGAAAGGGAAAACGACACGCGTCTTGAAGGAATTGAGGATCGAAGAGTGGTAAATATTGAAGGTTATAACAAATGAATATGTATAATATCAAAATAAAATATTTTAAATCACCAGTCTCCTCATTTAATAGCCACACATCGTATTTGTGACGTTACTATTAGTGTCTATTGCTAGTTTCCATATAATCATCTCGCTTGAAAGATACTTCATCTTTACTTTCTTCTTCTTCATCGTTCGTTAGGACTTAGTCCTGTGTTTTCATCAATCAATGGTTGCCTAGCTGCAGCTGGGATGGTGAAGACCAGCTATCATACCATCTTGTAGGTGGTTGTTCTGATGATCGGGATGTATTCGGTTTTTCTTCCTTTGAAATATTTGCCAACCTGTCATCTGACATTCTGTCCATGTGGTCTCTCCATTCCCTTCGCCGATTTCGCGCCCATCGCATTACATCCTGGATGTCACATATCTCCCTTATTTCATTATTTCTCTTGGGATGAAATAATGTTCCGCTATTGATCTCATCGATCGCATTTCAGTAGTTCTTAAAAGCCGCTTAGTTATGGTGTTTTCTGCTCTAGTCTCTATCGCATATTACATTACCAATACCAATATTTTTTGTAGTTCAGTTTGTGTCAAAGATTTTGTCTATAAAAAAATGTTTCTTTGTGTTGGTAACTTTTGTATCATAACTTTCTTCCACAAAGTTGAACAAGTAGTACAGAAGCTGAGAAAAGGCAAAGAGACAATATTGGAAAAATTGGTATCATTTCATCACTTTTTAAAAAAAATATGAGAAATAGATTGAAATAATTTAAAGGCATAATATATTTAGCGATGCTGAAAGTCAAAAGTATCTTAGAGAACAGACAGAGGAAAATAATGGACAACCAATTACAGGAATCGCAACCGACTCTAAGAAAGAAGAAGTACACAAAAACATGTATTCAGGTTAAGACAGAAATAGAAAAATGGAAACAAATCAAATCGTATAGTTCAAAAAACAAATATGAAATATTTATACTACTGCACTGATAGAACGGTTGCATGGTCCATGAGTTTTGGCCTTACATAGTAATGTGATGCGTTAGCAAAAATCTTTATGCACGAGTCAATGATAAGTCTTAACAAGCTTTAAAAAGGTTTAAATTTGCTACTACGACTCAGTCAAGTTGTTACAACTGTTTTTAAAATCTTTGACTAAAGGTGACTTATGTACATCATTTTCAACAATTGAAAAAGCTGTTTCACTTGGAATGGACTCATTAGAAGATGATCCATATGTGGGAGGTCTTGTGAAGACGATTACTCCAGAGAACATTAAATTAGCCACACAGCTAATTTTCATATAAATCTCTAACTTGAAAGCTTCGTCATCTTTACCAATGCCAATTTTTTTTTATAAGGTTCAATTTCTGTCAAAATTTTGTTTATAAAGAATTTTTATATGTGTTGGTAACTTTTACATCACAACTTTCTTCCACGTGAAATTTGGTATTAGTTTTAATAAAGCGTTAAGGTTAAAAGCCCTATCCAATATCTTAATGCATTTTTTGGGTGTTAGGAATAAACATTTTCGTCAACTAATCAACAAAGTTCTTTGTATTCATTTCCTCGTGTTAGTCTGCTATTTTATTTCCTGATTTATATATTAACAGAGCATTATATACAAAACCTGGTTATCAATTTTTTAATATAAGGTACAGGTGATTTGAAACATTTAGATATTTTTGTCAAGTACCGATGTGGTTTCGATACAATATACCATCTCTTATCCTTTTCTATATATCTTCCTTCAATATTCTCAAGGAATCAAACCGTTTGCTTTGATATTATGTTCCTCCATTAATTTCATTCTGTTATCTCCAGTTCTGTCCAATTTACATCCTAGCTTTCCACAACTTCTCTGCATGAATCTGTTCTGCAGAAAAAAAATTCTATTTCTTCTTCAACGGCTTGGAAGAATGTATATTCGTAGTAATAACCTAACCACATTAACAATAACAAAACTTCCACTCTACTAATACTCAGAAATATTTATTGGTGTTCCAATTTAAAAAGACTATGTTTTAATAATTGTTGAAAAGGTTCACTACAAACATAGCATCTTCCAGGACGCCGTATTATTCATAGCCTGTTATAAAATCCACTAACTATAATGATTGCTAATAGAGTTTTTTTTTGGTGTTACTCCCAAAACATCGAGTTCTACCAATCAGTGAACTAGCTGGAATAGATCGTATAATAGATATTGAACAACTTGTACCATAAGGCAAATTTAGGCAATATTTGAGTTCCAGACCTATGCTATGCTATGCTACAGATAAACTACTGTTTTGATAAATTGATTTGTTTTCTACAACATACCGGTGGGGCACGTCATATGTTCGTCCTACGGACTAGAAGGAGTACCGTTATCGCCTGAGAAGAAGCGTGTCAGTCATGTGTTTCTCACCGCATCATTCCATTCATTTCTAATTGCGCCTGATGTAATCACGTGATAAGATTAATGCGCTACTTGAGCGGCACGTGACGTACTCGTGGCGGTCGTCGGGATGATATAAAGCACTTGTTTTTACTGTCGAGGGGTTAATAGAAATTGAATCGATGTGAAATTTCATTAGTAGATGCTTTGAAGGGTTAATTTGGCAACGATATTGATGCCTCAAGGAGGGATTTACATTTAAATTAGAATAAATAAATAAAACATAGAAAGAGCATAGTTTTATGTATGGAGCGCCGCAATTGTCTTGGAAATTTTGTGCGCAAGGCTCTTGTGATACGGCCGGTATTATGGTGGTATCTACATTGTTGTCAGATCTTTCCGGAAAATAATGAACTTTTTTATTTCAAATATGTATCTAAATTATGATGCAGAAAACCTACATCAACTAAAGACAAATCTTTAAATATTTTCATTGTTTCAAAAAAAAATCAAGTTATATTCTATTGAATTCTCTTTTTGAAATTACCAATAAAAGTTTTTGAAGTCGTTTGTTCTCATTTAGATTAACATTGTTTTTCAAATTTATATAAGGTGGATTAGGTGATGTAAAAATATGGGAAATACTTTCGTGTTTGCTTCAGGATCATAATAAAAACACGAAAGTTTGTCCTATTTGGGAGTTTTACAATCCATTTATCGAGGTCCCAGATGTCGGAAATACTTCCGATTGACTTCCGAATCAGCTTTTTGAACTGGATTTATGAATTAAACGAGACGACAGCTTCTCTTGATTATGCAAACATATCGCATTTCATAGAGATGTGTTATTTTTTCAGAGTTATCGGACAATCAAGATAACCTAATATAAGCTGAAGTGAACCTAATCTAATCGTAAACCTAAGCTGACCAGAAAATGGATCCGTTCCTCAGTCTGCTTAATAACACCAATAGACAAATGCCAATTCGAATGTAAATTAAAGTTGAATGAAAAAACAATTATTTTAACATTTTTTTTTACGTAAAATTTTTCGGAATAATCACTAACTACAATCCTGTGGTTTAGCCTGAAATATATCATTAATTAATTTCTATACTTTTCCCATGGCAGTGTAGACGCCAATCAAAATCTGAAAACCTGAAATCTATTCATTTAGAATTTCAGATCATTTTGAAATAATCTCTACAGTGAATAAGTTTATTTACCATATCAGTAATAATGTACTGACCGTTTTCATTGGCGATAAGCCGGGGTCTTTCCATTATTATATTATAAATTTATAATTTGGGATACGATTAAATAGCCGATTTTAAACATTGTTTCGATTACTATCCATTTGCATTGGTTAATTTTGCAGTTTACTCGTTGGCAAAAGATTTTATCTATGGTATAAACAGAAAAATATCTGAGTTGTATTTTGGAAGGAAATTATTATATTTTGTGTTTCTTATTTATTTATACTGGTTGGGAGAATTTAAAAACACCTTTTACACATTTAATTCAATACTTCACACTACACTTAACTAACTTATATAATTTATTTAAATTCTTCGCTCACTCTCTATTTCGTTCTGTTAACTATGACTATTTATTATAAACTAAGCTAAACTGCGCTTAACGAACTCGTTCATATATCCAAACGAAGTTCCCAAAAATTTTAGAAAATAAAGAAACAAAGGAATAAATAAATAGATCTTCCTAGAAATTATATAAAAACAAAGATCAAACGAATTCCGTGTATATGAAACGTATATAAAACCTGCCGCACCTTCGCCGAATTCTAGATTTCCATTATAACCGGACAGGACCGGCTCCAGGACCCATATCGCGGACTTGTTCGTAGCATTATAATTAAAATAAAAATACTGAAGAAGGCTTGGTAACATTGAATTTCATTACCGAGCATCGTGAGAGCTTCTTAATAAGAATATGAGAATAGTTTAGGGGTACAATATAATTGTTAGAAAGAAACTCAGACAATGCACCTTACTTCGCTGATCATTTGTGGTACACTGAACTTTTCTTTTAAGCGCTGTTGCCGCATTTACAGAGAATGTTCATTCTACACCAATAAATAGTAGCAGACAAGAGCCGGTAGATAACTCTAGTTCAAATCATGTGTAATCGACACTATTTGAATTCTAGATAATGAAGAATGTTGTAATGAGATGGGTTTTCTTCTTCTTGTTTTCTCCTTGTCATCTTTTCAGTTAAGTCTAATAAAACTTATATATGAGCTCAAATGGAAAAAATAGGGAATCATGTTACATTTAAATTAAATTATCTAGTAAAGATGACATACACAACTTAGACTAGAATAAAGTGAATTTCAATTCTAATTTGTTTATATTATTCATATTCCATAGTAATAAGTATTGAATTATGATTTGAAAACTGAAATATATTTCTAATAATAAGCGCACGCCTATGACTTTTAGATTACCTCTTATTAGACCCTTTGATCATAATTAAGACTATGTTATATAGATGCTATCATTTGGAAAAATGATTCAGTTTTATAGTGTGTAGATGAAATAAATTAATTGATATTCTTTTTTAAAGTGCCACGGCTATGATCAAGAAATTGATTTAATGTTCAATGTTTGTATAAAAGTTGGCTTTTGAGAGTAAATAAGCGTTTGACATAACAAATCACAGCCCGTTGAGTGGCGGGACAATTAAATATTTGAGTAGACGTTGCAGCTCTCGGGTCAAACCAAGCACTTAATAATTGAACCGCGTGGCTTTTAACACAGCGATCTCCTCTTCTTTTATTCAAGACCTCAGTTTCTGTAAACGTGGACTTGACACCTAGCTGTTGGATTGATTATAAAACCACACGGGATTCCCTGCTATCACTTCTACTCTACTCTACTCATCGGGTGTATAATTATTTAGACGATACTTTATTTTGTTCTCAGCGACTGTTGGTGATGGTTGAAAATGATTATATTAGAACAACAGTTGCTATCAAGTAATTAAGTTTCTATATTAAAAGGATTATTATATTCCTCCAATAATTTAAAGGTTAAGCATATTATTATTTCCTCTACTATTACTTGAACAGATTTGAGTACTTTTCAAGTTTTCCTATTTCTTTTTCTATTGTTTCTACTTATAATCATTTTATCATTCGATTAATTTTCAGTAAAACAAGTCAACAGAATTCCGCGATGTTTTAATTGTTTCCAGTATACCGTGATTTATTTTAATTGGTCCACTAAAGTGTGTCTTAGAACACTAATTGTAAGAACTCAACAAATCTCATCGAACAATTATCGATATAATACTTTGAGACAACTGTTTGTAATCGAAAAAAGACATAAAATGAATTTTTTGACAAGATACATAGTTGAATTTTTAGTATATATAAATCACGGTTCATACTAGGGCGAAATACAAAATTGAATATTGTAGTTTTTAAGCAAGACTGTTTGGCCGTAGGAAAAAAAGTTAAACGTAAACCCTCACTATTTTTTAACGAGGAATTGATTTCTCTATTAAAATGTCAATTTTGATATTCATGGTGGCCCAGAAGACACTTTTTTTAATTGGAACCCTATTATTTGACGTCTTATAAATTGATTCCACACCCTATTTCCAGTAACTTTTACTTTATTTGAAAGGAGTAACCATATAAAAGGGTTACGACATTTTTCGGCAAACCAAAACTCATCTTTTCATATAAGAGGAGTAGGTACCATTCAATTCACAATAAATTATTCTCCCAGAGAGAACTTCTTTTTCTTAGGAATATTTAGACCAAGATCATGAACCCATGTCCATATCCCCAGTCAGAATCTTCCACACTGGAATTTATTGGAACGACATTTGCAAAAAACAAGAGCCAAAAGGAAAAAAATTCTCGTAAACCAGCCAGAAACCACTGGTGATTATTAATGGAAAGTAAACTATAAACCTTGAAATTAATTTCTGTGGAGGTGGATTTCTAAGCGGTTTTTGTCAAATATTTCATCATTGAAAAAGAAATAAGAGTTTATAAAAGTTCAGGCTGCATAGACTTAAAATATGATAATAAAGTAAATTACTGTAATAAATGTTGATTCATCAAAATAGTTCTGGTATTTTTGTTTAAAACAGGCATTTTCCATTGTCGGTCGTTTTAATAAGATATATTAGTTGAAAACTTTTGATTATAAAACACTGACGTCGGACAATGATAATAGAAACTAAGAAGAACAGCTTAAACAAAAAACCAGGGTGTTTCAAAAAAAGGTGATACCGTCTCTAGGATAGATAGGAACCTAAAAACTATTTGGAGTTTGTTCAGTAAAAAATTTCGTAACGCCATCTGTATTCAATATAAAGGGCGTTGAAGAAAAAAATATTATACACATTTTCTACGATTTTGGCGCAATTACTGGCAACATTGTATTGGAATTTTATACGAATATATTTTGGAAGATGATACATCCAATGAATTTGTTTTTATGTATGATTCTAATAGAGGGCGCTAGTTACACGGATAAAACTGAATACTGTGTACCGTAGTTTGATTTGAAAATAATGGCCTACCAGAATTTATTTTCTTAGATTTCACATTCCCAATTTCCCGACAACGTCGTTCAATGGCTCTTAATCTATTTTTACTTGGTAAGTTTCTTGGAGGAAACTTTTATGCCTAACGCCTAACAGCTGCACTAGAGTTTCCTAAACACCTGCCTAAGGCTAATAACATGTCTTTGTATCCAAATGTGAGTATATTTTGATTAACAATATCTAATTTAACAAATAACAAGATTTCAGAAATGTAAATATTATTGATTCAACGTGATAACTATCTATGAATGACAGTTTTCCATGGCAAACTCAGAGAAAATGCTATTGGCGTGTAAAATTCATACTTAAATAATTATGGGAGGCTTTAGTATGAAACAAACAACAGTTTGAGTCTCAAAACCGTAATACATGATCATCAAATTGTTGTTTGTTCCATACTAAAGCCTCCAATAGCTCAGTTTCCATACTTATTTAACTTTGAAAAACAAGATCGTATAACTGATTAGACTGGATTTTTGTGAAACGTTACAAGAAACGAAACCCCTCATTTACGCCACAAAAATATCCAATTCACATAATGCTCACTAATTAATAATAATAACCAAGTGTGCAACATCATCCACCAGAAAGTGTCCAACAAGCTCGGTCTTCTCAATATGTATACACCGTATTACAAGTTCCAACCGTAGAAGGTTCTCGAAAATGACAATTTTAAACTCTACTACGATTATCACCGATAGAAAACGAATAACAGACCTGACATCGCGGTGGTTGATAGAAGAGTCAATTCAGTCCTTCTTGTCGATGTAGCTATACCGAACACTCATAACGTTCTGAACAAACACCAGGAGAAATTGGACAAATACGCGGAATTCGCAATTGAGATTAAACAGATGTGGCACAGCGAAAATGTGGAATAGTCCCAGGTATTATGTCAGCATCTGGCGTCGTACCTAAGACCCTGTATTATAGCATCGCCAAACTAGGATTACCAAAAAACACCCTCGCCGACATCCAGAAGGCTGTAATACTGAATACTTGCCACACAGTGCGCAAGTTCATTATGTGAACCGAGCCTAATCCTTTTGATACTTATATACTGTATCCGAGATAGGTAAATAATACCGGTTCTAAGCTGAGTAGTGCATAAGTCTTTCGCATAATAATTAATAACTTTATAAATATTTTATACTAGCATCGGTTATTACTTCATAATTTTCAAATTAAAATATTCCGAAAACGGTACACGGTATTGAGTTTTATCAAAAGTGCCTTTTTGGTGTAAAATTAAATGATGTTTAAGATCACTTGAAATATTGCTTAATAAATCAAATATTGAAAAACTCATGTTCAATACTACTTGGTACGAACCGTGTAACTAACACCTTCTATGAGAGTCACACATAAAAACAAATTCATTGGATGTATCAATTTCCAGAACATATTCGCATAAAATTTCACTATAATGTTACCAGTAATAGCAGCAAAATTGTAGAAAATGTGTACAATATTTTTTTGTTCAATGCCCTTTATCTTGAATACGGGAGTTACGAAATTTTTTCACTGAGCAAACCCCAAATATTTTCCAATTTTCTATCTATCCTTGAAACGGGATCACCTTTTTTTGAATCACCCTGTATAAAATGTGTGTAATTATAGTGTGATAACTATTACTTACGTAAAGTTCATGGATTTTTGATCCCCTCACCCATATGTTTACAAAAAGTCAAATGTTTATATTTTGATCTTTTTATGAGAGAAGTCAAATTTCAATTGGGTAAAAAAACGTGTTTTTTAAATATATTTTAAACATATTTATCATAAAAACCAAAATATCCTCATTCCATTTTTGGAAAATCAATGTTTCACGTGACCACTTCTTATACATATAATTTTCAAGATAACAAACGGCGGTGAACGTGTTTATATAACGTGATAATATGAGAAACAAGTGGAAACTATCACGAGAAGAATCACCTAAACATGGAGAAATTCGAAATTTCACATATTGGTCATACGTCCACCAAATTAATAGGTTCGCCCCATTGTGCGGCGTGAGTGTATTATAGTATCAGAATGCCCGCACTTCGTAATATATACAATTAATTCTAATGAATGTACATAGTTTGCGTTTTGTTAATGATTCATATGAAACTGTATGACATGATCATAACTTAAAATTCAAAAAAATAAACAAAGTTGTGTGAGGTTGTGAAGTGTTGTTGTTGTAATTTTCAACAATTAATATCTTACAACTGATGAAACTGAGTTTACTTTTTAAAATGACTCTTTATGCTGAAATCTCCCTGTATGTGGAATTCTTACCGGATATCCGCGTATTCCACATCCGGTTTAGTATATGAGTCCAAAATCCAATCTTCGCTTACATGTTTTCCGCATTTCGTTTTCCTGCATTCCCTAACCTTAGAAAAAAAATCCTAATTGAAGATCCTGTTTATTTATTGGGCCGTTCAAGAAACTCGGGGTGTATGTAATCTAATACAGTGAGAATAAATCCACATTTAGGTTGACAGAAAGCGCGAGCAATCTCTCAAACGACACCTAGCGGCCGATTTCTTACCCTCAAATGTGACGAACACGAGGACGAGTTCGGTGGGGATGAGTGTTTTTAGGAAAATTAAATTTCTATTAGACAAAATTCTTATTATAGAAATTTTTCATACAAAATTCTCAATTAATTCCCCGTGTTTAGAATAGTTTTTATAAATCATTTATTCATTACATTAGTCTCGATTTTAATTTTATTCAGGCCCAATCCGTTTAAGTTTAAATTGTTAGTTGTTGAATGTTTCATGTTACTTTGGGTTATCGTTCGACGAAAATTTGATCTGCCGAAGTTAGTCCTAGAGGTAGGCAAATATACGAACTTTTGAATAATTATCATTAAAACAAAACGAAAAACCATCAGCAACATTCAAGATTTTCCGAAATGAGCATATGTTCAATATGAAATATTGAACAAAAATTGATAGAAAAAATTATGATTATGATTGCATTTTTTATATTAGGTTCCAAATAATTGTGTATTGAATGCGTATAAATTTTTCGCAAAACAACTTTCTAGTTTAAAAATTTTTTTCTTTTGTTTACGGTAATAAACATTTCAAACTAAATAGAGGTAGAGAGAGAGAGAGAGCAAGATTCGTTGGTTAAAGTTTCGTAGGATAAGAAGGATTTTTGTGAGAAGGGTGGTTTGTTGGAGTAGGTCCTGATATAGGAATAGCTCCTTTGCAGGGCTGGGGTTGTGGTGGTTTCGTTGGGTTGTGTTTGCCCAACAATTTCTGAGGGGAGATTTTGGCGCAAAGAAACCAGGGATTCAAGATATCGTCTCCATACCTGTAAATATGCGCTCGGTGCACCCTCCTATACAATCTGTATGCTCGAACCACCCTGCGCTCGACTCACATCTTGATGATATTCTGGTTTCTTGTGTTATTTCCGATATTTAACAGATGAATTATTTTATCACCCTGGGGAGGGTGATAAAATCTTATTTCTAATCTAAAACCATAAATTAGTCTTTTAAAACCATAAACGGTACAGAATACCCATTTGCCGATAAAGACTAGAAATTTTTATCGCTTCATTTTAATCCAAATAATTTCTTTCCAACAAATTTCACTGAAAATGCAGAATTTAGTATACATAGGCAGTTCATACAGGTGATTAATTGACTTCTGAACCTACTAGTGCCGGTAACAACTGCGAGGAGTTGAAAACTGATGTCTTTCAAGAATCTTTATCCTCAGAAGTGTATAATAGTAATTCAAGTTATCACTCGAGACTATTAGAAAAATTGCCCACAACCAAGTGGTTAAAAAATATTTACAGAATAGGCTAGATTCAAATAGCTTCAAGTTCCATCCCAGTTCTGAGAGAAGAACTGTGTTCATTGTGTTGCTTCTTTAAAGAAAAATTTCAAAAATATAAAATTTATAAAAATTGTGGAATGACGGCAGGTAGATATTTACCATATCATTGCGAACTCGATGGAACTGGTATGGACACCAGGGATACCAGCTCTGGACGATAGAAATCCGGGACATTGAATGAATATGTATATGATATCAGTTTTGTATATGTATTATTTCAAAAAAATTGGGACGAAAGAAGAGTAACAAAAGCAAAAAATTACAGAGTAGGGAAGATATTCACAAAAAATTATAGTGACCAAACGATATTCACAAGATTTTATAAACACGAAAAAAGTAACAACTCAAGTCTTTATCTTGTTACAATTGAAATTTGAAGTTATGAGAAGTTTTTTTTATCAAATTCACGCTGCAATGGTTTCTGGACGTTTATTTGACCTGCATTTGAACTAATCTGGACTGTTCTTGGAACGTTTATTGGAAATTATATTTTGGTCTATACATTATTCTTGTAACAGTATTTGCTATCAGTAAAGTATCGACAGTACCGTCACGGAAACAGTTCACAACCAATACCTAAGTCGGTTGGAACACAATGAAACACAAAACAAATTCGTTCGCATAACGGTAACTACCCTGTTGGACCACATAATCTCTATTACGCAGAATCGTCATCGTACCAAGGACGGCTCTTTAATGGATTGGAACGGACCTTCAATCGTCACGTCACGTCAATCGTGAATGTTTGCAAATTTCAGAAAAAAACTGGTTTTACAAGAGGCCACCAGAATAGGCTACTGAAGACATGATTTTGATTTAGTAGCGAAGCAACAATTCTCCTACCAAATTTTTACTGTTTAACTCCCAAATCTAGGACAATAGTATCCCGGGGGCAGACAAGGTAGGACACTTCATGATCGAATGGAAATTGGATTGACACAGATAAAGGAAAAATTTTCAAGAAAAAATAATTCTTCTTAAATTAGTGATGTTGAACAGTTGTTTTTGAGGTCTGTAAAGGCAGTAAATCAAACGGTTAAATACAATATTACTAATGAAACGATCGATCTACTCATATTAACTATTACTTGTGGAACTTCATTTTCTGATTCCGATTCTGATTAGGATTTGTAAGAAATAGTTCAGCTCATACTGGTTTTTTATTAAAATTATTATTTATGAACGTAACTTTGTTTATCAGTCAAAGTTTAATAAATCCTTAAACCTATATAACTGGTATGATGCAATATTTATTCTTAGCATACCTTGTGGAAAAATAAAACATTAAAAAAATGAACTTTTTCACCTAGAGCTGTTTAGAACTTATAAGCAGGTTAATAAGGTAAAAAAATAAATGTAACCCGATATATTTATTATATTTATATGAAAATACTCGGGATATAACTCGAAAAAATATTTTAAATGTCTACTTAAAAGTGATACTATGAATTACGAATCCTCTTCCTCCTCTTTCCATTATCCTCCAAATGATGAAGTGACACCATTTATATTTGATTCAGCAGCAGTTGTTTCCATGCTTGCCTATCCTGTGTAATCTTTTCGGTATGATGCAGTCTCTTATTCATTAAGGGATTTGTTTGGTCTAGCCTTCTAGTTAAAGATCTGCCTTTTGGGCGTTTGCCTTTCACTTTACCTTCTATGATTAACTGTTCCATCGTTCCTGATTTTCTGGTTATATGTCCTAGGTACTGCAGATACATGCGGTTAGCAGCCTTGTACGTGGACCAATTTCTTGTAATACGGATACGATGAATTATGAATGCTTCACCATTTTATTACTCTCTTATTCATAAAAATAGACAGTAGTTAAGCGCAAAATATTTTCAAAAATTGAAAAATAAATTCAAAAATGATGAGCTGAATTTGAATATTTGACACTAACTACAGTAACTAATGGAGTTCAATCAATTTAATGTCACTATATTATATTATTATCTTTTTCCTTTACTTTAATCACCCGATTCAGAATTCTAAATGAAATATCGAAATATCGAAATATTTTTTTAGCTAATTTCTTTCTTTTTCGCAACGATACTTTGAAATTTGAAATGTTATTCAAAATACATAAATCCCGAGACATTGCATATAAAAATCGTCCAATAGAAATGAACTTCAGTTAGTCTGTGTTCCAGAAGCGAAGTCAACGGAAGCGCCTACTGGGAGTATGAAAGAAAGTCTTTTCTACTCCCCGAAGTGCCACAGGATCAAAGGGACTTCCCCTATATATTTGTTTTATTGTCATGTACATATACACTTGTGTTAAGATTGCCGAACACTCTTTTCGTGTAAAATAGACAGTTATGTTGGGGAAACGCACGACTTATATCTAGTTCCTATAAAAATAATGTTTTCCATTGAGGGAAAGAATAACTACTTTGTGATTATTTGGATAAGGTAAGTATACGAGGGATACAAGTAAAGTAAAATTATATTCAACTTATATTGAAATATATAAACTACTGATCAAAATAATCCTACCGATACCAACATTAATATTAAATTAATAAAATGACGAAATCTAATGGAACGTAATATTTATTTACGCTTGTGTTTGCCTCGAAAAGTTCACTATTAACTTTTGGAAGCTTTATTAAAGAAAGTTTTACGATTGTAACGGAAGCAAATGCTTAGTTCTATATAATTATGGGCAAAGATACAGGAAACCATGATGTTAACATTAATCTAATTGAAATGAATTAAGACTGATCTTCTGATTAAGATCTCGTATTATCATAAAGGAGAAATTTCCAAGCTGAATAAGCAAGCTATTGAGTGAAAAACAAAGGAGTAATATATGGGATTCTCACTGGTTAGTAAACTCCTGGAACAAACATGTAAAGTAGATAACCACTAAAGCCTCAAACGCCCTAATGATGTGTAGAAATTTCGCAGGGAGGAATTGTGTTTGTAATCCAACATGTAATAATCATGTTTGGGGGAGTGTTTAGGATACTAGAAATAGTCAGAACAGCAGGAGAAACAAACATAACTGGTTTGCATATATCAGGCCTAACAGCTGCAACTATAAGTGATTCTAAATCTCCCATATCTCCATTCAGTATTGGAAAGCGTGCAGGAAAATCGTTACTCAGAATCCTTAGAGAAGGAATCTAGAAGGATAAAGCGTCCTTAAAAAATTGTCAAATCTGAGATATCCCTCAGATTAAAAACCGAAAGATAATAGCTTTGAGAAGTCACCTCAAAACAAAGCTGTATGTGGATGGCTCCAAACAGCAGACGAAAACTGGAATAGGGCTGTACTGGTATAGAATCAAACACTTTGAGAGCATGTGGGTCACACCTAGCATTTTTGAGGCAAAAATATATGCAATTGGGAACAGGAGCATATCTTCTTATCCGATAGCCAAGCTGATATTCATTAAGCTACAATGTCATAAAATTAACTTGGTAATGCCTGGACAAGCTAAATGAGCTACGTAAGAAGAATAGTTACGCTTCAATTTATTCCAGGGCAAACTGGAGTGGGAGAAAACGAATTAGCTGACAGACTCGCTAAACTAGGGCGGCCAAACCCTTTATAGAACCTGATACTTTATATGGTATCAGCTAAAAATCAATGAAGAAAACATTAAGAGCAACCTACGAATACTAACAGGACTCTTGTCGGGGCGCTTTCGCCTTAATGTAGATGTTTAGCAGAGAATGTAACGTGCAAATTCAGTTCAACAGAGATTGAAACCTCTATCTACATTCTCTCGAATTGTGATAATTCACGGAACTCCAGAGCAGCTTATCTTGGAGCGTATAAAATGGGAAACGTAGCTACAGCTATGTCACATTAAGAACTTTTTAAGATCAGCTGCAAATACTGAATAAATTCCCAGTCTCAAAGCAAGAAAAGGGGAAACAATAGATCCTATGGGTCGTGGTGTACATCTTTCAGAACACCTCTTAAACGTTTATTGATCCTTTTAAGTGAGACAGTGATTGAAAAATTGAACTACTAGAAGTTCTGTGGGAATGGGAATTTTAAAATTAGCAAATAGCATTGAAACATATTCTAATGCGACACTGATAAGGACTTTTCGAATAAACTACAGTCTATGAAATGGAGTCATACCAATCCTGCAATCTGGCCGACGAAAGCCTGTCAAAGTTTTTAAGCGAGTAAGACGATGGTTTCTGTCTTTTGCTCAAGGAACCTTGTTCAGTGAATCATGACACATAAAACAATAATCAATTCCCATATTGAAGAGGCATCCAGAATAAAATAAGAGGAGTGGGACTAATAGATCAGCTGCAAATACTGAATGAATTTCCAGCCTCAAAGCAAGAAAAGGGGACACAATAGATCCTATGGGTCGTGGTGTACATCTTTCAGAACACCTCTTAAACGTTTCGTGGATCCTTTTGAGTGAGACAGTGATTGAAAAATTGAACTACTAGAAGTTCTGTGGGCATGGGAATTTTAAAATTAGCAAATAGCATTGAAACACATTCTAATGCGACACTGATAAGGACTTTTCGAATAAAATAGTGCATAACAATACAAGTACAAAACTACAGTCTATGAAATGGAGTCATACCAATCCTACAACCTGGCCGACGAAAGCCTGTCAAAGTTTTTAAGCGAGTAAGACGATGGTTTCTGTACTTTGCTCAAGGAACCTTGCTCAGTGAATCATTACACATAAAACAATAATACAGACAGACAGAATAAAATTCGCCACCTACTGAGTGTTGCTTGTATTCGAAGCGGCAATTTGTTAAATCCATGTTTGTTTATGAAAAATAGAATTCTAATAATCGACTGAGATATTCTCGTCTTCTTAATAATCCTGACTGAAAGAGAGTAGCCCTCACTATATCACAATAATTTTGTACAATGAGGTTTGGAATTTTAGATCTGCACTATAATACGAGTCCTTACATTACTGTAAGAACAGGAGAGATTTTGCACAAATTCAAATGGTATGTGCTTCATAATCCTTCCTACAGCTCGGAACTAGTCTCTTCCGATTATCATCATTGTAAATGGGGAAAGCATTTCATTGAAATTTCATATCTCTTTTTATGCAGAACTGATATATTTTTAAAACGACCCAACAAATGCTTTAATAATAGGAAAGATAAAATTGAAAAATAGAGAAGAGCTGAACCTATGATATGTTGTTTTATCTTTTGTATGTATCTTATAAACTAATATCTTAGTCAGTATATCACAGATAATACAAAACAAAAATGATTCTCGCTAACATTATTTTCTTTTAAGTGTTACTTACAAAAATTGAATATGACGTTTACATTATTAGAAAATTTATTAGTGATTATATATTATTGATTGCTTTCATAGTACAAACAGATTTACTGTTTAATCAAGTGATATCTTATCCAAAATAGAATACCAGGTGATAAGTATATAATTACATACAACTTGCTTATTCTCTTTAAAAATGATCTGCTTCGTTGTTGACGAATGGATCAGTATCTTCAAAGTTGGTTGTACAAGCGCTAGGCACTCACATATTCAGTATGAAAAAATGTTTCGGTTGTTATTTACTCGAAACTGAATTTTAATTAAATGATAACGAACCGAGAAGATTCGAATTAATAGCCTGCAGCATGTTTGATAAAAATGAAAAAGCTCCATTGTATGCTATTATTGTTTATTGTGAAATGTTCAGTAGAAAAGAAAGGTATTTACGTAAAGTTAATACTAAAAAATAATGCCTAGTATCAAGACTGGAACTATTTGTGCCAAAATATCAATTTTAGATCATCATTTCAAGTTTTAGAAGAAAGTGTTTAAGTACCTTCACTTTAATTAAAAATTATACCAGGAGAGTGCGGATTTAGTCACAAACAATTAAACACCGAAACAAGAAGAATGTTATTATAAAAAAATATCAATACTATTACTGATGGTTACATTTTAGATACTAGAATATTCACCTTAAGTATAAAGTTTTAATATCACGGAATAGAAATAAAATTTTGTTTTATACAGATTCTATGTTGTTTTGGAAGTAACCAATAGTCTCTAAGTATCATAGTCTAAGAGCCAGTGGGCAGCAAACCAAACATATTTCAGGAAAGCCTAAAATTTCCTCGGCGAGTCTTTTGTAACTACCAACCATGAAATGGGAGCTAGCTAAGCGCGGTCGCGGTGGGCCTAGCTACACTCAGATGCCACAGGTGTGAAAATTTGACTAAAACTAAAACTAAAAATGGTGGTGGTAGACATTTTGAAAAATTCAAACAAATTTTTCTTAAATTCATTTCAGGAAACTTTAAATTGATTTCAAATATTATCAAAGCATGAAATACTCATATCTTTATTTTTTGTTCATACTTCAGTATCATCATCGTCATAATAATGAATTTCATCATCTACTTCTTCAGCTTCTGTGAAGTAAAATTAAAGTTAGCAAATCGAGTCTCTTATTTAAAGTCAATTTTTTAAATATGTAATTACCTTGAGAATCCTTAATAAAGTTGTTGACTAAATATGGCAGTTGATCTCCCTCAAACCAATTAAACATGCAGGGGTTCTCTTCCTCCATCCAACCATATTCAAGTTGTTGGTTGTTTTTGATAATAATTTTTATGCTTGTAACATAATGAGCTCTCAAAAACTGTTGATAAAAGTTGCTGTTTCAAGGAGGTATCGTGAAATTTTCATTAACATCAGTAGCTTTATAGCTACAAGCAAAAAACTGAAATCTCCGATCATTCAAGTTGACTGATTTTTTCGCATACATTTGGCAAGTAAACTTTTGAAAGATGTCGAATAAGCTTTGTATATATTCTTTTGTTAAGGTCAGATCACCAAGGTTACTTTTTTCCTCTAATTTTTTCCACTCAAGCTTTTTTTAGTGATGTGATGATGATGCATTAATCTTTCATTATTACCAGCTCCGATACCTGAGATTTCAAGGTACAACATCAGATAAAACGCACACAAATAAGGGCGTTAAGCAGGGAGATCCAATGTCACCAACGCTATTCAATATAATTCTGGAAGGCATTGTGGGAAACGCAGGACTACAAAATGTTATATAACATTATAACAGATGCAATACAGATAGCAGCATACGCAGATAATGTAACGATCATAGCAAATGAACAGAGGGAATTAATAAAATCGATCAACAAATTAGAAGAAGAAGCAAGTAATTACGGACTGGAAATAAATGAAGAGAAAGCAAAATATATGAAAATAGGAGGAAAACCAGAGCAAACCAAATGAAAACTAGCAAATACAACTTTGAAACAGTATCGACCTTTAACAATCTAGGAATATCGTTGGGACAAAAAACTACCGAGAGGATAAAGGATAGGATACAAAAGGGCTATCAAGCCTATGAAATAAGCAAAAACCTACTAAAAAACAAAAAAATAACCAAACAAAACAAAATGAAAAAGTACCAAATCCTAATAAGACCAGTATTCACATATGACATGGAAACAACAGTAATAAATAAAAGAGAAGAAGAAGAAATTAAGAGAACCGAAAGAAAGATTATGACAACTATAACGGGCCCAAACATAACACAGGAAGAAGAAAGAAGAACAAAGAAAACCAAAGAAATAGAGAGAGAACTGGAGAAGGAGAATAGAATAGAATAGACACATAAAAGCACAAAGGCTCAACTAGGCCGGACACATAATGAGAAGAAAACCAATTGTGTCCAAGAAGAAGGGGCAGGCCGAGAAAACTTGGAGAAACGAAATAGAGGAGAACATAATAGCACTGAATATAAAAAACTGGAGAGCAAAATGCCGGAATCCAAAAGAAGGGAATATAATAACAAAAACAGCCAAAACAAACGACAAACTAAAAGAAAATAAAAATTAGAAAGCGAGGAGTAATCCACCTCAAAAAAAGGATTTAAAGCGCCAAAAGCGATAGTCATAATCCACATGGGATTGAAAGGCTTGAAGATGACGTTCCAATACGAATCCAAATATGGAAAGGAGGATTTTTTAATTTCATCATATTAGCGAGCATAATTATTAATATATAACTGGCTTTAATGACAACAACTGTACTCAGGCATCTACCTTAAACAAATTTCAATGATGTCTGTTAGAGAGCAGGAAAAGGAATCTTCCAGGTCGAAGGAACGACGTATCAGTCTCACTTTAGAAATATAAGCATCTGATATTTCAAAGAATAACATATATAAGTTTAAAATTTTTCTAGAAAAAATATTTAATATTTCAAAATGTCTACCATCACTCTAGAACCGCAATAATGGTTTGCCGTTTCAATTTTACATAGCTATAATAGTAATAGTATATCCAAACGGCAACTTTCCTTAAATATATTTTTAGTAAATTTTCACACCTGTCGCACCTAGTTTATCTAGAACCCCTGCGCTTAGCTAGTTTCCATCTCATAGCTGGTATGTAAAACAGACTCACCGAGGAAATTTTAGGCTTTCCTAAAATATGTTTGGTCTGCCGCCCACTGGCTCTTAGGCTATTATTAAGATGCCCTCCATTTTATCAAGTTTATAACATTTCTTCGCTTACTTTTATAATCTACTATTTCTTTGCTTTATTCCATATGTTTCAATATTTCAAATGTAACATTACAGAATCTACCTCCTTTTTTGATTCCAAATATCTTTACTGTATTGTAATTTACAGCCTTGTAATCCACTTTTATTAAATTTGATTAGCGTTATATTGTATCCACTGTAAACCTGTTAAGCTTCCTATTTTCACTAAGTATCTATTTCAGTATAAATATTTTGAATGCCGTCTATGTAATGTCTTCTTTATTATATTGTCATGTTTCATTTAGTGATCGTTTGTTTTAGTCTGCTATACGTTATTTCTTCAATAAAATTTTGCTTGAATTTTCTTCAATTCTCGCTTTCTGCATTTTTGATATTTAAGTTGGAAACGTTACATGAAGTCCACGAATAGTTTTGTCAGTATTATAACAACTCTTCAGTGTTGTTGTCACTATACTCAAAAAGAATTTTTTCAATATGACCCCAATCTTTTTTATATGTTCTGATAATATGATAGTTACCTTTTGATGATCAAAAATTAGAACGCCTGAAGTCCCTTATATTTCTTGCTACTGTTTTCTTTGATCTGATTGTTGGATACAAAATTCTTTATCAATCACTCATATTTGATTTTTTAAGGAAGAAAACAAATATGTATAATCTAAAGGAAACGAAGAAAATGCTACAGAGTATGAAGAAATATCATTATTTTCACAAGCAGACCAACGTATAATAACACAAACAATTTCCCAAATACGTTAATAAACCTATCAAACCCCATCAAACTACCCTTTTTCGGCAACAATTCAAAAATCTATACATCATCAAAACGCTACTAATTTGTAACAAGCGAATGCGACGGCGGCCGTCGAAGTATTCCTAGAGAGGGGCAGGGCGTCTCGGTGCTTCTGACGCAAGCGCTCCGACGCCTCTTTTCAGCCCCTCAAAAGTTGAAACAAAATTCCAATGGCAGCCAACAGTCAACCCTTGGATCGTTTAAGGGTGCACTAGTCCCTCTACAGCGCGCTCAAAATATCTAATATCTTAAAACTAATTCTGTTATATCTCGAAATGCGTTAGCAATAGAAAAAAAAAGAACAGTTGTGATATTTGTGGTAATTAACGATGACACTTTGTGACTTTCGCTGAGTATTGTTTTTAAAACTAAGATGTATTCGCCCGATAAGATGATGGGCTCGAAAGGTCCTACGGGTCTTCACGGGCCTATTACTTCTACTGG
Source organism: Diorhabda carinulata (assembly GCF_026250575.1). Lineage (NCBI taxonomy): Eukaryota > Metazoa > Arthropoda > Insecta > Coleoptera > Chrysomelidae > Diorhabda > Diorhabda carinulata. The sequence goes on along the minus strand of NC_079462.1, from coordinate 22,424,932 downwards.
TGCCTGTTTCGCTGGTAGGTACTCTCCTACCTACAGGAGTCCAGAGCCTATGAGCAGAAGGTGCATGCCTAACCCGTCGGTAAGTTTTACTGCTATCTCATCTATTATTAATCTTATTTACATGTGGGTTTGTATATAAACATTTCGGAAGGATCAAATATTAGATATTCATTTTATTGTCAGAGTATTATCCTACCCATATTACTCGAACCAAAATTTTTTGGTTTCTGGAAACTTTTATTTATCAACTCATTAAGTCTATTTATAAATAGAGAATTTCCTTGGCTTAAGAATTCCGAAATCTACTCAGTAGTAGCAGAGAATATAAATTAAGTAGAAGATTATTATGTACAAATATAACACATAGAAGATACTTCGAAGCTCCAACTTTGTTGGGAATGTTTATTCAGATGAATAGAACCATCTTTATTATTACCTTTAGCATATTCCATTGCTAATGCATCGTACATTGAATCATTTAATACTAATAAATTTAATACTACTTTTTAGTTTTTCACTATTTTTATATCCAGTCCATTGTATATCTAGCGAATGTTTCGGCATGAAATGTTGAGTTTATCTTATCTTTATTTCCTTTTTTTGATGTTTTACTGTATTTTAAAATGTCTTGTATAATAAATACTTCACTGCAAGTGACAGATTCAAGACACATTTAATGGTGATGATGAAGATTCAATGTTAGTATGTTATAAAAATTCAAACACATTTTTATGGTATGAAGTGTTTGTCTATGAACAAAAGAAGGATGCTTACTATTCTGCTCATATTCCATAATAATTATTGATATATTTTATAAAAACATTCAGTTTTAGGTTTTGAAAAAGTTCGACAATTGTTTTAAAGTTATTTTGTTTTCAAAATTTGTAAATTTTTCATTGATAACATTTTCAAATTGATTTAGATCTGTTAATATGGTAGGGAGATCCATTATGTTGTTTGTTGATTCATTTCTTTAATATCTGGTCTATATAACAGAAAATACACAGTCTTAATTTTATCAATATCTTCAAAAATTTTGGGCATATTTTACCGCTGACGGAATAATTGAACGTGTATAATCAAAATAGATATTTAGTGTGTGAAAGCCGAATGGGGTCTCTTAATTTTCACTCAAAAATGCACGTTTTCAAATTTATCACAGTAATTATATTAGAATAGAATAAAATTATATGATAACACCAATTTACTATAATAAACTAAGATTTTTAGCTGGTATATATCCATTGAAAATACTTTGAAAATTTTCTGTGGCGACATCAGTTAGTTTAAGACACCTTTGCAAACTGATTTGTGATTATTTTGTGTATATTATAATTTTAGTTTTACAAACATCAAACCTGAGCATAATAAGAAGGTAATCATCTATTTCCAGAAAAATTTGTTGTTTTACCGCCTACATGCCAAGGATTAATTATTAACATAAAGAAGCTATTTGGCGAGTTTGGTATAAAGTGGATAAAGCAAGCAACTGACAATACCTTGAGTGATGAAATCAAATTAGATTTTATGCTTGAATTTGAGGAAAATCTACATACACTTCATTTAATGCTAGGCATATATTGTTAGTAAACATATTAAAGAAATGAAATGCTCAAAATAATACAATATAAAAAGACGATTATGATAGAATTCCTTTTTGTTATTTATTATTGAGAAATCCTCATTGGATGGGAGAATAACACACGCCGTTCCCTTAAAAGGTTATTGTTTGGGCAGGAATTGCTGGAAACCATCTTTTTGGTCCCTTTTTCATTGAGGATACTTTCAATGTAAATTATAGCATATCAACACTGGCTAATTTATATCCAGATCCAGGAAACTCACAATTTCCAGGAAATGTAACCTAGGATCAGATCAAATGGAGCCACCATATTATAAAACGCAATGTCCGGCTGGACCTCAATGCAATATTAACGAGGATCAATAGAATGACCAAAGCGATCACCTGATCTTACATTACTAGATTTTTTTAGGTTAAATAAGGTTAAAAGTCAGTTTTATTCAAGATTAGGATTAACTGCGAACATTTTGAACATCTACTCCATTGATATTCATTCTTTTAAGTCCTCTACATCTTATTGTGTATTATGTTTTAGTTTCTGACTGTATTGTAGTGAATTTCGGTAATCGTATGATTTTATTCATTCTATCTTGATTGCTGTGATGAATTTTTAGACAATTATATTTTTTAACAAAAAGAGACCTCTCAAACTAGATGAACGTTGAAGAATATCAATTGATGATTATGATTTTATTCTGTGCATATTTTCTAGAATGAAGGTTTATTTTAGTAAATTACGTAATTTGGAAGTTTCGTCTTTACATAGACCTTCATCAAAATTTTAATAGGTTCGTAAATAAATTTAACAGCCTCTCCTTATTTATTTTAGTAAATTTTTCAATAGATATTATTAATTGCACGTCGAAGCAGTTGATTAATTAATATATAACTTGATAGGAGCAGATAAAAAATATTTCTCCTTTATCGTTCCATCCAACAAATTATTTCATATTCCATATTGAATTTTATTTGGAAAAAATAATACTGAACATTTCATTTTACAAATTCTTCGTCTCTGAATTATGATATTTCTATTGAACTATAGGTGTTTGTAAATGTTTCCACTGAAGGAGACTCAATATTAATTGAATCAGAACATTCAACATGATTCTAATTTTCCTGTCAATGGAGATATAAAAGATAACAAAAGTGCTTGATGTTTTCTCGAGTGCATTCTTTGGTTTTTTCCTCCCAATAACAAGCAAGCTTATATATTTCATCAAAACATCTGTATATAAACGAATTTCAAATATTGGCGAATACGTTAATGAAATGGTGGAGGCTTACAATTAAATGGCCAACGCGTTGCTTAGTATTAGGTACCATGGTTAATTACTAATATATTATACAGAATCAGAAATATTTCAATTAAAAGGTAATCTGACTTTTGAGATTCTGTTGGTGGTTAAGTTATCATTTTATTTTTGAAATATTTTTTTATAAGAAGTTTGTTTCATTGTTTTAGAGTACCTGTGTATTTGAAGTGAAAAACTTTTTAAGGCCATATATAAAATTGTGAATAATAGATAAACATAACCTCAATGTAAATGGAGAACATGAGGTTTAAGTAGGTTGATTAGCGAGTTTACGTTTCCTCCACTGTTTCTAATGAAAATGAAAAAAGTCTTGGAACTTCTGTTTCGATTTGATCATATAATTAATTCATCATGAGCGTTTACATGCTTGGAAACGTGGCTTATTCACTTTAAATTTTTGGCGGATTCGAGGATGTGTGTTGCGATGGTAACCTTTTGATATTTATCAGAAAGTGAGGAATCATCTCAAAATTGTTATGAATTGTTTAGGAATGGCTTCAAGTTTAAAAACGATCGAATAAATTGCATCTTTAATGCTTTTTATTACACTGAAAACGAATAAATTCTTTTGAAAAGATATACATAACCTCAATGTAAATGTAGAACATGAAGCTTAAGTAGGTTGATTAGCGAGTTCATGTTTCTGCCATGTTCAATTTCTAATGAAAATAAAAAAAGTCTTGGAACTGCTGTTTCAATTTGATCATATAATCTATGATAAATGATGTAATTATATTACGAATTGACCGTCGTACATAAGCGTTTATACACTTGGCAACGTGGTTCAATTACTTTAGATTTTTGGCGGATTCAACCAAGTGTGTTGCGATGCTAACCTTTTGATATTTTTCATAAACTGAGGAATCGTCTCAAAATTGTTATGATTTGTTTCGGAATGGTGAAAATTTAGATACGATCGAAGTAATTGGATCTTTAATACATTTGATTACATTGAAAACGAAGACATGCCTTTGGAAAGACATACATAACCATAATGTTAATTAACATTAGGTTTAGGTTGATAAGTTGATTGGTGAGTTCATATTTCAACCATGTTAAATTTCAATTTAAGTTTCAATTTGATCATATAATCAAATGATAAAATGAAGTAATTTTATTACGAATTGACCATAACACAGCTGTTAGCCTGTGCTGACGATGTGGTAATCTTATTAAAAAGTGAAAAAGAATTGAATAAGACGTGCAGAGCTTTCACAGAAATGGCAGAAGCTGCGAACCTTAGAGTAAACGAGAAGAAATCCAAGGTCATGAAAATGCATGAAACAAAAAGAAATCTTACATTACACACGCAAAAAATGATGAGTTCGAGCAAGTTACATCTACCTTAGAACACTTATCAAAGACAATGGTGATGAGGAAGAAAACATAGAAGCAGGGTTAATTCGAGGAAGCGAACAGGCAGGAGCAATATATTAATCTCCAATAACATATCCCAAAAAATTAAGCGACATCTATATCAGTATCACTTCGACAGTACTATATACAGGCTAAACTTTCAGAAGGAAACAAATTAGATATATGGGAGAGGAGATTCTTTAGGAGGGTATTAGAAGGAAACAAGGAGGGTTAAACATGAAGAAGAAGAACAAACCTAGGACAAACAAGCTGAACAAGAAATTAGCAAAATTATGAGATGGCTGGGACACTTGGAAAGAATACCGGAATCCAGAACAGCGAAGAAAATGATTGATATAAATATGGCAGGAACACGAAAAACAAGAAGGCTTGACAAGAGATGATATGCGGAGGTACAAGGAGATGTAATGAAAAGAAGATTTCAGAATTGGAAGGTGAAGACAAGAAAGAGAAGAGAATGGAAAACATTATTACCACACTATTGACCTATGTGTAGCAATTCGAAACAATAAATTTTGTGATAATATATAATTTCTAGTTTTTTCAATTCGAGTATTAGTTTACTTGATTCATCATTTTTCATTGGAGCATTTGAAAATGAATGAATGAATTACCAGAAACGTTCCGATATACTAAATGTTGAAATTGTATATTGTCAAATATTTTCCAAATTTAGTTCAGTTGTTCAATCCGGTCGATAATGGGTATTGAGGATTCTTTTCGGATAACAAAATTCAACAATATGCAATATCGACTTAGAGAGGGTATATATTTTGTTCCTAAACGTACGCACGTTTTGTTAAAAAATTAATTCGTGCTTTCCAGCGCATTTTAGGTATTGATTAACTTTATTAAAAGTGCGATCTGATTAAAAATATATTTTGATAATAGGTAAACTTAATTAAACTTAATTAATATACATTATCAATGATGTAAGTACATTCACATTTACGTTTATTAGATTACTCAATGTGACCCATTTTCATAGAAAAATCTTTATTATCAAACATATCAATTGTCTTTGCTTGACTTTATCAAATAAACTCCATGTTACCAAAAATCACAATTCCATCATCAAGATCTTCAGATATCTAATATGATATTTACGCGCGTTAGATATTGTTACATCAAAGAAGCCCATGAAATGCAAATTAGAACTAGGTTTTGATTCACTTAAGATATAAAAATTTCCACTATGCTGATTGCAGACTTCGGAATATTTTTGCTTATTTTCAACTATCGAAATTAATAATAATAGTATCGTTTCATACTTTGGTTTTACAATGCTTAGGCAGACTTGAATAACCACCCTATTATATGTACCAGAGCACAGTTGAGTGCTTGAAATAGCTGATTAATTAGCAACGGAAGGGGCTTCGAAAGACCAGTAGCGATAAAAGTAATGAGAAAAACAGAAACAAGATTGGACAGAAACGTTGAGCTAAGGCAAGCGAAATACCTACTGAACCAGGGCAATAAGAATTTTTTGAAAGTATTGTAAGAGCTACTGGTTTCAGTGAGACTCCTCTGAAGCTGAGTAGACGAGGCACAAAGTACCAGGGAATTTTCGCTCCATCATATTTCATAGTGTTTCACTTATGTCACTGTATATAATATCCTGTTTGATCTAAAAAATGTCCACACTCTAATAATAACCTGAATCTCGAAAGTTTGAGTTCGAACATTCAAATACAAAGTACTATGATTCTGAATAGGACGATGCGCGATCAATAACTAATAATTATTTTATTCAAACAAACTTGTATAGGTAACCTCTCCGATGGACCAAAGATTGTATGACTTACATAATACCATTTAGTTAGTTTATACATTTATGTCAAATGTATAAACTAACAGAAAAAATTGTTCCTGTTTGCCATTGCAACAAGATTAGAACCTTCAAACAAACATAATATACCATTTTTTCACTCGACAAGGTATGCAATATCTTTTAAAACCGTTAGGTAAGTCTGTGGAAGGGATTGATATCATACTGTTAGATATACTGTGTATTCAGAAAGTAACGAAACTTGCAAATATTTTTATTTCTATACAGTTCATACAAAAATCTTGGATAGAGGTTTTTACTAATAATTTAAGCCATCCGCGTAAGTCGATTCGTAAGTGTACAATGTTCATTGGATTCGTCATTATTTCTTATGCAGTAAATAGCAACCATCATTAATCACAATGTGAAAAGTTACAAAATAAAATATATTTAAACACTATTATTGACAAAAACTGTGGCATAAATGAATTTAAAATCATTCAGTCTCCAAATTTGTACTTGCAATTCAATAGATTATTAAAAACCAAAGATTTATACGGTTAAAAAAATAAGTTGATAAGTTATTTTGAAGATGCTGTGAAACCTGTATACTTCAAATCAAGTTATAAGCATAAGCAAGATGTGGATGGCGTCCATTTATTACCTTGTGGCTCTGTTTTTTACTATATCTGAAGAAATTTATTTCATTTTCTGCAAGAATATTGAATCTTGCAGTTTTAACGAATGAATTAAAATATTGAAGTATGTCAAGCTGCAATTTTCAATTTAAATATTAGGTATTACCACTCCGAGGAAGTTAAATTCATATGCAGACGATGTAGTAATCTTTCAACATTGGAAAACGAGTTTGAGGAAACCCGCAGAGCCTTCATAGAAAGTGAGAGGCAGAGACAGTGAATCTATGAGTCGACAAAGATAAATCGAAGTTCATGATAATGACAACACCACAAAGGAAAAGAGCAATGATGTCTATATAACTGAACGAAGAAACGGCAATAAGCTTAGAACAAGTTCAAAGTTATGTATATTTTGGAGTTGTTATCAAGGACGACGGTGGCGAGCGAGAAAATCTGGAAGCGAGGATGACCAGAGCAAGTAAACAGTTGAGAGCGCTGAATGCGATGATAAGATCCCAGAAAATCTCTAGAAAGGCGAAGATACATCTATACAAAACAATAATAAGATCAACAGTGAGCTACGGAGGCGAAACGTGGATTCTTAACAAAGCAGAGGAAGAGAAGTTAGATATATGGAGAAGAAAAATACTTAGAAGGATACTAGGCGGTAAAAAGGAGGGAGATTTATGGCCGAGGAGAACAAATAATGAAAGTATTTGGAGAAGCAGAACTAAGCAAAATAATAAGATCCAAAATAATAGTGTGGCTGGGTCACAAATAGAGAATGGCAGATTTTAGAACAACAGAAAACAAAAAAAATTACGGACATAGAACAAGGACATAGAAAAAAAAGGAGACCAAGGAAAAGATTATACGCAGAGGTGATGGGAGACCTAAGAGAGAGAGAGAGGATTTCAGAAATACTAGAAAACGAAAGCAAAAGATAGGAAAGAGTCGAAGGGAATCACTTCCATGCTACGGGCCCTAAAAGGTCTGCGTGAAGCATATATATATATATATATATATATATATATATATATATGTATGTATATGTATATATACTTTTTGTTTTACAAAATATGTTTTAAGTATAAAGATAGGAGGGAAATCTCACTAAATTGCATACATATTAAGTGGGTTATATACCGCCATTTTCACCATACTAGTATAACTAACTATAGAGAAAGATGTGAAGCATACTATTAAACGCTTTCACCTTGCGAATAAACTTGATAATTTCCCAGCTAAAATAGTTACATCCAGGGATAATTATTATTCGTTAACAATATATTAATAATAGGTTAGACCCTTCGAGGAATCGTGGGAATAACCGCAAGTGTTACCAACTGATTATACGTCGCTTAAAACCCTCATAGCCTACTAGTGGACGGACTGGCTAGGGTCATTATAACAGTTTCGCTCACGCTAGAAATAAGGTCTCATCGTTTTCATATTTGACAAATGTTTGATGACGCTTTTGAACGATGGTGGATTTGTTATATAATGATCAAATTATTATCTTTTTCACAAGATAAAGTTCGATATTCTTAGCTCTTCTATTTACGCAATTTATGATATAGAGGAAAAGAACGGAAATAGGATTCAAGCAAACATATTTATACTTTTTCGTCAAATTGATATGTGCTACTTGTTTCGTAACAATACGAGAAGCCGTTGAAAAAGTAGAAACATTGAATTCATCTTCACCAAAGTATGCTTTTAATGAGAATTCTTATATGGCAATATTAAATCCATAACTGGAAGCAAATCTGTAGTGCTGTCTACGAGATAAAACGAGACTTTGGAAAATTTAATCTAGTCTCATGTCGCGTGCGAGTATAGTAATTTAATATGATAAATTATTACTTGCCTCAGTTTTTTGAAATTATTATCCCAGCTGGCAGTTTTGAAATAAATTTTGAGGAGCACACGTGGTAATATCTCGTAAAGTTCAAAAAGGTAGACATTGGGTAATGGCTTTTGTACGTGTACTTGAAATACTATTAAACTTTTGCGAAATTCTCTTGCAAGATTTGAGGCGAGAATTTTTGAAAGTCTCGCAAGGAATATTCAGTGTATTGTTGTGAATCTCGTCTCAAAAGTAAACGAGAATATCGTGGGCAACACATCGTTTCTGGAAGGTCTCTTTCGAAATCTCTTTCATATGCACTGTCTTAGTATGGTATCAAAATATTTTGTTTAATTAGATATAACTAAATAACAATATTATAGTGCCAACCCTTGGAATTAGGGTTTATTAGAACAGACAGGAAAACTTTTCAGTACTCTTTCTGCGAACTCCTTTTCGCAAACGTACTAATACCCTTTTCTAAACGGTGAAGTTATTCTCCTTAAAACGTACTATTGATACAATTGAATCTAACTCTGCATTTCCTTTTTGAGAAGCATTTGATTTGAGAATCTATTTCTAAAATGTTTTGCAAATTGTCTGTATAAACGAACAATATTACCTATTTTTTCTATACGTTCATATGCTTTTAAGGTTGAAGGATGTCCCAATCATCACTTATCCTTAACTGATTCATTTTCACTTTGAATTCGAACAAATTACAACAAACACAACTACGAAATCATTGTCACCATATAAATATTCTTATATTTGATGAGTTTCTTTGGATTTGTTTAAAAAAATTGAGTTTATACTTTTGTTTAACATCAGATATTCTAAACTTGATCCACTAAAGTACAAACTGTCACTTCCTTGAGATTATGCTGCTATAAACATTCTGCTTCCATATTGTCTGATCATTTCTCCTATATTACATACCTCATCAAGTTATTCTCAAGAATATTGAGGTGTAATTTTTCTTTAAAGTTACTCCAATCATTGAATCGGTTAATTTCTCAGAAATTAGTAATATAATGATAAAATAAACCTTTAATTAGGAATAATTGTTGTTGGAAGTAATAAAATATTGATTATATTCTATTTTAGATTTATCATAACTAAATTGGATTCATTAATAGTTATTCATGCAACAAGTGAGAAAATTATTCCTTTTTTCACAAGTAGGACGGTTCGACCTAATCACGAGTTTCATACAAAAATTTTTCTACGTCCGTAGGAAAAATTCGACAAAACTTTTATCAATTCTTATTTTGTAATAGTAATATTAAAAGTACAACTGTGAGCTTTATTAATTTGAAGTGAAGAAGTTACATTACTATTGGTACTTAAATTGGCAACATTTAACGAGTTCAAAGAAATAACATCGTCTATAGTTGTATTAGTACATATTGGATTGGTGGTAGGATCGTGAACTTTTACAATGTTGCTTGAAGTCGAACTAGTTGTTCCCGTTCAAATTTTCACTGCGGATTCCGTTTTATTTTTTATTGAGTCGTCTACGTAACCCTCCGCAACTATGTTGGATTTCCACCCACCGTGCTTCTTTAGTTGAATTATATCACCACCGGAATCCACTAATAGAGACACTGAAGATCGTCGAAATGTATGACCAGTGTAGTTTTTTAGATTAGGTAAATTCAAATATGATGTGATCAGCCAGGGAATTTTTGAAAAGGTATTGATACCTTCAACTTGAATTTTGCATTTTCTATTCCTATACTGCAAAAAGAAATGATCTGTTTTGACATTTGTGGGTCGTTGGTTTTTATATTTTTTATAAATGTTTATCAAGTTTAATTTATTGTCAGATATTTCACCAATAACAATAAATCGACGTTGAACATGAGTTTTTGTGTGATAATTGAAACACTTCCGGTTTTACTAATATCGTTACACTTCATTTGATATAATTCCTTCCTTCGCAGAGCTTCTACGATTCCTAATATTAAAGCAACCCGAAAGATGTTACAAAATTTTTTGCTGTCATACCTTATGCAAGAGCTAATGAACGTCTGGAGCTTGCAACAGAAACTTATTAATTTCTTCACGGGCAAATATTTTAGATTTCTTGGGTCTATAGCCAACTGATTTATTTGAGTTTCTAGTATTTACTGATGTCTACGTCTTTATTTACCATTAGGGTGCCTTTCAGTTTTGAATAAGTCGATCAAAGTTTTGAAGACTTCCACATTTTGGATTTAGTTTCAAAATAAACTTGTAACACTCTTTCTGTTAAGCTGTTTATGCTTTTTTTAGTACGCCACTTCATAAATTATATTCCTTTAAATACTGTTTCTTGGTTTTCTCATAGAGAAGATTGATAGTCGCTGCAGTTGCCGATTCAACAACATCTTTTGGTGTGCAGTTTGAACTTTCTATCAAGAAAAAAAATTGTGACAATTTATCGGAAAAATCAATTGACATGTGAAAGAACGCGTTCACAGCCCATCATTTTGATAAAACAATTTCATAATTGTGTTAAAAAATGACACGTTACCGCACATTTTTTAACGCATCGTACTTTTTATCACGCTTCAGAAATTACATTCTTTATGAATGCAAATGATTGAAAAAAAAACGTGAATATTATAACGGACGTAGAAAAATAAAATTGTCGTAACTTCATAACACGAATTGCGAATTTATCACAATTTTTAAAAAAATTAAAAAAAACTTCTTTAATGTCTTCCAAGGCACTTTTTTATTCACAGTAATCATAAATAACGTTGTACTATTTCCATGTAAAGAAAACATTTCCAGATACAAAGGAAATTATATGCTTCATCTACATCGTATGTTTCAATTCTAAAAACTTTTCATTCTTTTGTGATGGTCGAGGCTTGTTATTACAAGTTTTTTTATTTATATTTTTAGATTTAGATTAGAAATTAAACAGAATCGGTTTCACTATAATGTTATCAAGTTAAATGGATTCAGAAAGAAAAAAGTTGATACAAAGAAATAAAAGTTTATTTAAAAAATAGGAATAGAAGGATAATGGTTATAATGAAAGCTGTGTATATGTAGCTTGGTTAAAACATCACAATTGCTCAAATGATTACAACAATATAGAAGTCTTGAGCATTCTATTCCATTTTTAGACTTCTTAATTTGGTTTTATAGAAGCTTCATTAGATTACTGGCGTCTTCTGCATACTGGTTTCATTATGACCTATTACTAAAACCTATAATTTTGTTACTCATTGTGGTTTCCTTTTATTTTATTTGTATTATTTATTTCATGTTTGTTTTTATAAACTTTTGTCAACAAATTGTAACAACTTTTTGACAATACAGCATTTCTCTTTCTCTCTCTCTCACTCTCTTTTCGTCTTTGTCTTCTTCTTCTTCCCTTAATGCCATTCTTCTTCTACCAACTTTATTGCCCTATCTCAGCTTTTTATGGATCTGTTCTGATTTAAATTTCACCTAGTACATTTAATATTAAATTGTCTAGTTCTCTGGTAATATTGGCTTTTCATATCTCCTTGGTATTAAACATATTTTCTTTGTTAATATATTCCCCACAAGGGATACATTGCATAATAAAGGAGTGTCGATTATCTTCCTTTTGGGAAGATTCGCCGATTGATTGTTGATGATATTCTTCTTCTGGTGTTCGGTGTTTAAATAAGGAAAAACCTCTCAAGAATGGATGAATTCCAAAAATTACTAAGAAATTCCTTAAAAAAAAGAAAACAGATATTCTCATTTTGGTAAAGCAATATTTTATTTAAAACAAACAATTTTCTTTAATGAGATGGTTTGATGTAGGGTTATTGAAGAACTTTTCACATTATTATTACTATTTGTATTACATTGAATTTGTTTTGACAAATGTGGAAAACTATTGACACTGTAGGTATAGAGAAAAGAAAAATCTAAAGATTAAGAGGTAAAACAGGAATTGAGTTTGAAGTAAATTAATTTTTCAAATGAAATTATTAGTAACACAAAACATGAAAGTGATTATGGATGGAATTTAAAAAAGTTTAACATCCTGTATACATGCTCTGGTACACCGAAAATGTTTGCCGGTACTGGTTTGTACAGACGACCGCAGAAAAATATCCAATTTTATACTTACATGGTACCAGTTATCTTTTTATTAGCGTTTTTGGTAGACTTTTCCATTGCTCCTCAAATAATTGCTGTAATCTGTGGAATATGAATTTAAATCCTTCAGTAACAATGACTAAGCTTTGCGGTTTTTCACTTTGTACTTAGCACGTAGTAATAACGAATTAATGAAAGCAATAGCAACGTCATCTTGTTGGCTTTCCATCTGCTCTCTGAGCTTGTTTTGACTTCTAGCTTGCTAACGTGTATATCAAAACATGTGTACTCACAATATCTGTAACCAACTCTTTATTTAGCTAAATTTGTTAATAAGTTTTGATAACCATTAGCATCGGTTAGGAGAAATTATGATCTGATATATTTTCGCCCAACAATTAATTCTTAAAATACATTAATTAGCTATATCTACTATAATTTTGAATTATATAATGCATTAACGAACTTCAGTTATCGTAAATACGGAAAAAATTTACCCACCACTTTCCGCGAATCTCGCCTTTCTAAATAGGAATTATGGAGGTATAATTTATTCTTTAGGGGAATCTGGTCTAATGGAAAACAACACAAGATGGGAAATGAGGAAGTTATCCTATAAACTCTGGGAATTATTCGAATGAAGCTATTAAGAAAAGTGTTTATTGAGATCACAATACAAATTTATTATCAGTAAATTCTCTTTCGCATGCTCAATTTGAAGAGGTCTTTATCTAGAAACACGGGGCATTTTAATATTTTGAAATAAAACTTTTTCAATTGATGTTGGTTATATGACTATTAGGGATTTTGAACCGTATGTATCAGAATACAGAATACATTGAAAGCATGTTTAGGGAAAATAGATATTTTGATTATTTGTTTGAAATGCATTAAAGCAAATTTATTGAAAAACATAGAAATAAAATAAACTTAACTGCTCTACTGAATTTCAACTCCACACAACTAGAATGTAACTGAAATGTTGATAAGTTTGTTGTTTGTTTATTGGTACTATGAGCTGACACATTTTTATTTGAGATATAACATACATTTAGTGTATAGAAAAATCATTTTCTTAAAAAGACTAAGATTCATATAAATTTATTCAAAAAACAATTTATTAGTACAAAAAAAGCACAAGGTATGAATCTTCATCACATTCATTACATAATAAATTTTCATAATGATGTTTCTGCTTGTGTATATAGTGGGAATCGAAAAATACTATGCATAAGACTGTAGAAGTTTGGGATTACGTCAAAAAAGCTAGATTGGAGAAATCTTGGAATGAGCTTCGCCCAACTGAGACTACTCTTACATTTCCAGAGCTTCTGTACCAATCATAGAAATCAGAGCTTGTTGATCTACTACAGATTTTTATGAGAATATAAAAGATTTTCGAAAATAATTGATTATTTTATGAGTAACGAGAAATAATCTGCTAAAAATGAAGAAAGCGTAGCTCGAGTGGTTTTTTAATGAATACGTATACTTATGAGTAATAATCGATTATTTTTTATCGTTCTCGGGGGGTCGTTACGATTATATAATTAATACCGAAAACTGTTTCCAACCACTTTTTTGCGATTTAAGCGTATTAAGATGCATTAAAGATCCAACTACTTCGCTAATTCTAACTTTGCAGCTATTCTGTAGCGATTCATGAGACTTTAAGACGTTTTCTGACTTTTTGAGAGACTTCATGACTGTCACAAAACATGTTATTGGATCCACCGAGAAATCGTAATTAAACCACTTGGCTAAGCGTATAATTGCTAATCTATACGCCTTATATTAATTAATAATTTCTATTGACTAATATTATAATATAAACCTGATTATTCAAAAAATCAGTTTACTAAATATATTTAATGCTTCGTATAATCGACGGTGTAGGCAGATCATTGAACACTCAAAAATAGGAATTATCTCTTACCCATTCAAATACTAAAAAAATTCTGTTGAAACTTTATATGGGATTTATTATTATCTTTTCGAAATTTCGTCCCTTTGGTACATTTGACCAACAATATCTTCTTTTCTGTAGCTAGTTATAATTTTTTATAAGAATCCAAGGAAATGGTAGGTCCTGGATAATAAAGTTTTATGGATTTAAACCTGAAAAAATTTTCAAAAAAGCACCAAAATCTCAGATTTGCGATCTAAAAAATTGGAAGTAATGGTAAAGGTTTAATATTTTTTCCACATTTTGGATTGTAGACTTTCTATCGTTGAGTAATTTGTTTAATAAGCGTGACTGTAATTATTAATATTTTTTTACATATTTTTCATTATCTATCGGCTTACTTTTGGGGTAGTAACAAAGCAATATATTTTTTTTATTCTTGCTTAGATATAATCTTTTATTTCGTTCACTCACAGTGGAACGCTTGAGCAGGTAATAATCGTAGTTTCTCACTTCATAATCGCATCTTTTTTCCTTTCTTTTTGAAGCAACATAAAAAATTAATAAATCCTATCAGAAGTTTTTTATAACCAGCATGTTTACTATCCCCTCAATAGGTAAACGTGGACCGTAAATTTAACGATTTGAACATCCTATATAATTTGTAAATAAGCGATATTATGTAACTCACAAAGGACGAGAAAGTAGTGTTATTGAAATATGAGTCAGTCATGTCAACAAATGAATAATTTATTTACTTAAGCATATTCAAACAGGTCAGTTTCTACACACAACCCATTATTAGTCAGATAATTCAACAATTTGAAAAATTGAGAAACAGAGATTTATGCTTTCGCTGCTGAACTCAATGATCTTTGTCTAAGCAAGAAAGTTGCTGTACAAGTTTACAACTTTTCTCAGTGTCTTCACCAATGGATTCAAGATAATAGAATATGCAGAAGCAGGTGTATAGTGTACAGATTTCTCAATATAGTTCTTTTAAACAACATCGAATCGTAAAGATAAATGCATTTATATCTGCCAAAGCTATCGGAAGGCGTATGTACACAGTTTCTTTCTAATATTCCTGCTAGAGATTTATTTAATTCATAAATTTCTTTAAATAAATCGAAATATGGCGTTCTTTAGAGCATCGGCGAATGAACACAATGAAATTGCACAGTGTAGTGAGAATAAACTCAGGTATGAATTTAATAATAAACATAAACAAGCAAAGCAAAGTGATTCGACTCTTCAAAAAAGGAAAATATTCAGCAATCTGATAATGCAATCATAATAAGAATTGCTGAATTAACTGAATTAACTAAATTTTCACTTGTCGCGTAGTCACGAAAGGGGTTGCTGTGGATCATTCACAGAACCGAAAAACATGTGGTGAAACACTAAAATCAGTTGACAGAGCTACTCAAGATTTTATACGTAGGGACAATTTATGATTTATATGATGACAACAGGACTGCTACATTAGAAACAATACAGCAAAAAGTGGTAAATGATCCAGAATACAATTATACCAGTTTAGAAACATTGCGTCAAGTTTTGTCAGCAAGTGGTTTAAACACAAAAAATTTAATAAACGGATGGCAATAACCGAATGAGCTAGGATCGTTCGATAGCGACAAGATAATTATTATAAGATAAAAGACTACCGAAGTTCTAATAGACAAATGTGGTACTTAAAGGGCTCAGTTCACATCTAGTACCTTGTTTAAACCAAACTCCCTTACAGGCAGGTACATTTTACTCGTCTATTTACGTTTTATAATTTAATATTCAGTGGTAGCAAGTTAACAAGGTATAATAAGTTCCAAGTAGGACTACAATTGAGTAAAAATAATAAATTTATAAAATGAGGTTTCTACGCCTATGGTAAATCAAACAAAATTGTTGGCAAGAGTTTTTATAATCTGCAATTGATATTGGAAGAGCTATAAAGGCTAGTTGTGAAATCTTTAAATTCTTTGTCAAATGAATGGCGAAATAAATAAATCAAAATATCTCGCTTTATACCACAGATCTCTCAATACGATTGCCAAGCATTTCAGAACTTTTCTCTATTCGGTTCCAAGCGGCACCGAAATTGAGCATTGTTTTAATACAATCATGTTAACCTATAGTCTTAAATGCTGGGAAATCACAAGCCTCGCACATGAGCTGTGGAAACACCTTACCACATATAGGATTGCGAAACTTTCTTGAAATTCCGACAACATGGAACGTATAACTTTCCACTCATATTCAGATATTTATAGAATTAATTCATTTCCAAGCTATTATTTCAAGAAGAAATAACATTTTTTCCATTCAGTTATTTATGATATGTGTTAACTCGATAGAAATTTTCATTTCTGTGTACTTTTATCCTATGAATTCATATGCTCAATGAGTAAGACCATTGAGAAAGCCTTTACAGAATAGTTGAAAGTAGTTTCAAAATAATAATTCCACAGATATTTACAGTAATGGATTCAACGTTGAAATAAGTTGAAATAAGTACTTAGATAGTCCAGTAATACTTCTAATGCAATGCAAATTCCTGATTCCAAAAAATTCCTGATTAAACCTCGTACTTTTGGGACCCAATTTTGTGCGTTAATTTACTAACGTTATCCTCAGTTAGTTACAGTAAGAGTTTTCTAGTATTGATTGTTGACTGTTTTCAATATTAACCAATCGTTGTCCTAACAGAAAATATTTATTTAGTATATTAATATCAGATTATTTAAAGTTTAATAATAACGCTTATTTTAGAATAACCCAGAGAATAACTGTCGTATTTACTTTGTTCCTTGTTTATTTTATACCTATGACTTCACGCAATATGACGGCTTTACTGAAATGTTAAAACTACCCAAAACTACTAAAATTTTTGAATTTTCAATAATTTGTTTTCTATAAATATTGATCAAAGAATTAAAAAAAAATCACATAAAAGTTGTATGGAAACTATCCAAAACTATTTGTTTCCTAAACTCTATTTCAATTTATATCCGCAGTGCTATTAAAGTAAAAGATCTTTGAACTACTTCATATAGTCCCAATTTTAATTATTATACTTATTTCTCTAAGAAATTGTAAAGAAGAAGAAAGCAATCCACACATTTTGAATTACTAGTATGCCGAAAACAAATTATTATTTGTTGAAACTGGGAAATTGGAATATGTGGGAGACACATTAGCCTAGTAGTATCTGTTTCATAGAAAATATTTCAACCGACATATCTTTCTTCAATTCAATTTTTATTTATATGTAGTTATTATTGAATGTAGAGATTGACCTGCTTTGTGCTCCTGAACACTAACACTATTCTTGAACGGAAACGGCCGTAATATGTAATTGCAACTGTGTTGCAAACAAATTTATTCCGTGCTAACTATCAATATCTGAATAATTTTTTATCTTTTTTTAACTGGCTTAGATTAAAACAAGCAATAAAGTATGATATAGGTAAATTGTTTATCGGCCTCTTAAGACCGATAAAACGTCAGACGTTCGAAAATGGCTTCGGCCAATAGTTTTGAAGTAACTACTCGACTGGAATTCATCACTACTAGTAAATTTAAGAGAGAAGTGAATCCCTAAGGGTAGATAAATTGCGGCCACCAGGAGCAACTAAAGTTGTTAAATGAATTTATAGGTACTAAATGTGGGACAGTGGTCATTACTAAATTTATGTGGCCATCACTCAGTTGCTAAGAGATAGAGAATATCACAGAGTAAGACAGAATTTGTTCATACATATCGATAATTTAAATGCAATTAAAATGAGGTAAACCACTACTGAGTATTAATTATTTGAATCAATTCTGTTAATAAAGATATGTGAGATGTATAGAGTATATCAAATGAAGTTC
Source organism: Diorhabda carinulata (assembly GCF_026250575.1). Classification (NCBI taxonomy): domain Eukaryota; kingdom Metazoa; phylum Arthropoda; class Insecta; order Coleoptera; family Chrysomelidae; genus Diorhabda; species Diorhabda carinulata. The sequence continues at coordinate 22,406,543 of NC_079462.1, read as the reverse complement.
GACTCTCAATGATCTACAGTTTTTCATAACGGAAAATATCTATCCTTATGAATATTAGTTGAGGAAAACAACATTTGATCCCTTAATATTTATAATTTCAATTATATCAATTCATTCTCATTATTTAAATTCAAATAATTCAAATAATTGTTCGATAATATGGTTTTACATAATTACCGTTAACTTTCCCTTTATGTATGTACGAGTTTTAATATGAAAATTGTCGTTAATATCAGTTTCTAATTCTAGAATACAATTATTTGACTTTCTTTTACTCTTTCTCTCTTTGTTTATTGACGACGCAGTACGCTTTTATAATAAATAGTATGGAGTACCATAAATATGAAATCCATGTATTGTTAAGACTTTATTGGAAACAAAAGTTTAAAGCAGCCGTGTTAGAAATATGTGAAGAGAAAGACACAGATAAAGAGGGAGTAGTACAGCATTAGTTCGATCGTTTTGATAGAGGAGATTTGAGGCTTTAAGATCGTTTGTGCAAATTCACCGTCTATGTCCCAATGAACAATTTACAAGATAAAAAACCAGTTTCTCGAGTCTGAATATTATGCTTGAGTTTCAAAGAAAGCCACATAATTCTGGTCGAAAAGCAGCCACACTGTTCAACTTAAGTCACACATCAATTTTTCGAATATTAAAGAAAAAAAATTTATGATTTCGATAGGAGAATGTATTTTTGTAAGCAAATGTTATGTAGTTAGAAAATGTTTTGTTTCCTGACGACAGTACATTTACACTTCTGAAGAGAATCCTCACTGGGTGACAGAAGAACATACACAACATCCTAAAAAAGTTAATGTTTGGGCAGGAATACACATGGACTATACCATGAATCCATTCTTAGGATATCTAAAGAAGGAGAGAATCTAAAAACAGAATGCGAGGTGCTTCCTGAGCAAATACGTCTCATCATCGAATTTTCCTAGTGTCAATATAAACCAAGGCATGGAAACGAATTTCATCATGACGTTAAGCAGTATCAAAGAATGCGGAATGGAACAATAATAAGACTCCTGTATCAGCGCCACTCTTCATATGGTAAAAAAATAGAAAAAAAAACATAAGAATACTATTAGAAACTACTATTGGAAACTTAGTGACTCAGTATAATTAGGTAATTAGGATTAACAAAGAGGACAATAGACTTGTCAAGGAAGAAGCATAAAAGCTTTTCACGTGACCGGGGCCTTTCTGTGCTGTAGAAAATTACAACTGCAAATAAAATTACTTCGAAGGATACTCCCAGGACTGGATTACTTCAAACAATTCTTTCAGATCTTTAATGCTGATTAAAGAAATATCTCACACTAATAATGTACAACATGCTGCAAATTTTTATAGGACGCTTCGAATATGTATTAGAATAATATATTTTGATGGACATGTTCTTATTGATTAATATTTTTTTATAGAAAAAGGAGAGACGCGCAAAAAATTTAGTATTTTCTGTTTTCTCTATATAATCTGAAACGTGCTATAAATCTTATTATGATGCACTCAACTACAGGCAGTATATTTGGGAAATATTAAGCCGTATATATATTCTACGCTTATCGATTATCAATTAGTCATGTTTTCTTCGTGCATTGACGTTCACGAGGGAAAATTATTGTATTTTAGTCGTTCAGTTTATCAAAACAATACACTAATGTAGGAAATTAATTTTTTCAATTTTCATTTGAATTTCATTGTTTCATTCAGTTATTGTTTTTAGTTTTCTCTCACGTCTATTCTCGTAACTAGGTACCTATCGCGAGAGGCTCGAGACAGTCAGTTGCCTAAAAGACGTAAGTATTGATGTTTTAAGATATATTGTGAGTTAAAAGACGTACAGGTTCCGGAAGACATTATTTTTTTTAAAGACGATGAATTGCTTAAATTTTGCTTATTTTGTAAATAATACCCTAGACAACACAAACTAAAAAACCCCACATTAATTATACGGAGTTGCACAAAAGTTACTACTGTTCAACCAGTACCTTAATAAAAGATCGAAGCACGTGAACTGATTTTACGCTCGATGAATTAGCCGCAAATGAACTACATTTTTTTCTATATCCCCCTGGTAGTATCCTCACATATTTTTTTTATTCCTAATATCATGGTATGTTGCGTAAAAGGTCATTAAAAGGTCGTGAATCAAATCTCACTATACTTTTTACTTCTACCACTGTGGTTTTTGAAAAAAAGAAACAAATTTTTTTATTGACATGTGAATTACTGTACAGATGTTGAAAAAAACCAGCGATGTTAAGAACCATCTAGGGAATAGTCTTTTCTGGTATAGTATTCAATTTCCCTCTAATTCTGCTTTGTAGATCTTCAATATTAGACGGCCTATTTCGATAAATCTTGACTTTCAGCTATGCTCAACGAAATAACTCTAATAGCATTAAGTCTGGTGAGCTTAGTGGCCATTCAATTTCACCACGTTGTCCAATTTATTGTTGTGCCAATATTGCGTTGATATATTCTCTAACTAATACCAAAATGTGGGAGAGACCTATTCTATTGGAACAATGGTATTCTACTGATCTGGATCTACTTGGTTGGGAAACATAGCAGCTAAAGCAGGTACTGTTTCAAGTCTACGTGTATTTAATTCACAAGGTTTTTTCCGAAAAAGTACGCACCCAATATTCTGTGGATGTTGATACCTGTTCATACATTTACTTGCTGACGATGTTTCACATATCCAGTGTGGGTTTTCCTGACTCCAGAAATCTGTCTGTCTGTCTTCAAGTAAAAAGTAACTACATCCAAAAAGAGACCTATTCTCGCAATTGAAATTAGAAGCCTGCATTTACTTGTTGAATAAACTTCCTCATGACTTAGCTATAAATGAACTGATTCCATGAACTTTTTTCAGTATTCAGTTTAAACTAATTTCGCTGGAGGAACAACCTCTGAACGTAACTATCTGAGTTTTTCCACTAAAATATTTATTTTTAAGTTGTTTTCATCTTTTGAAGCACTTCATATATCGCTAGCGATATTTTCGGGTTTAATGTTCCAATAAAGAGCATTATCCTCAAAATTTTGCTCCACAAATCGATCCTCAACGGTCTCCTTAACTGCACTTATTCGAATAGAGCTTGTGCCATGGAAATCTGAAAACTTCACCAAAAGGTAGGAAAATATGTAGTGTAATTGGTCAGTCTATCATATTCTACCACATAGTTAGTTATAGATCAATGATTAAATATGAAAAGTGAATCTCAAATATCACCCCTTCCAAAAAAGAATTTTAACGCCACAGGATTCTCCCTCGTTATATGTCGCCCTTTCCCACAATTATTTGATTGATATTTTGATAATTTGTCATCAGAAAAATATTATTTCACTTCACCATTATATACATCTAGTTTGATTGGAAAACGTCAGAAAATATTTGTCGAACTCCATCTGGTTTCATTTAAGCATGATTTTCAATATTTGTGCCAAATTCTATTTGAGTAATTTGAGGGTAATTATGAGTTTTTTATAATAAAAAAAACTAATACTTTTGAGGCTTGATATTCACATTTGACACATAATATATATATATAATTGCTTAAGATTGATTTAGACTTTTTTGCATTAAATTTGATTAACTTTTTTGACTACGAAAACGTGTAAGCAAGAACATTGTTGGTTTTTTGGTGGTTGGGATGACGATTTTATTCATGTGAAGGAAGAGATTTATTATGTTTTGCCTTGATATAGGAATTACTCAAACAATGCGGATTAATAATTTTTATATGGAATGTGTATGTTTTTCAATAAAGAAGGTAAAAAAATTAATATGACGTACAAAATTATTGAATTTTTTTTTAATTAAAGAATGCCTGACATGGGAAGCAATTCAAGTCTACCACATCCAATACTAAAACTGAAGCTATTGAAAAACTTGCTGCAGCTGGTTAATTTTACAAAATTTGTTAGAAATATGCTGACCTTGGTACAAATAATGTGGCACCATAATTTTTCTTGAATTATCAACGCAGCATCTACACCATAAAAAAATTGGTATTTATATATGAGAAAACGAATAGCTACTTCAAGTTAACGAATGCATATCTATACTGGGATATAGCTTCCGTAGGTCACCTTGTTGCTGATGCAGGTAAAGATATTACTTCTCTTACGCGACACGGCAGCGGTGCCTGAAGGGTACGTGCATGATTCTATGACAAATGAAATGAACACGACAAATAAAACACTCCAGTTGGTAGAGAAGCAAGAAGTATTAATAATACCCAACATCATAGTCACATACTCATACTTTAAATGCAGTCCATTTTGATTAAGAGTCAATAATATCAGTAATGAATATATCTAACTGCATTTATGTCACGATTAATTTCTCAGAAACATGAATTCAAACTCTTATGTTAATTGTTATATCTGTTTAGCTGTCTTCGTTATAATGAATATGTTTAATATTAATGTAAAATAAAAACATTAGAATATTCACAATTATTTGTTCAAGGGCGACTTTTTATGTGTATAGTCGTGGAGAAAATACAGTCTTCTACTTAAGTGTAATGGTTATTGTTCAACACATAATTTTTATTTCCGTGAGAATAATAGCCATCAGTATAGAGTCGTTGTAGAAAATACTATTATACATTAAAGCGTACTACATTTTTGTCAAAGTGACACTCTTTGTCTGATTATTTTGGTATAATTATAGTATTATTACATTATAATCAAAATCTTTGATAATTCGGAAATGAGAAAAGGATACTGGGTTAAGATAAAACGTTGAAACGTTACTCTTCAGTTGTAAAATATATCTAAAATTATTAATATCAAATATTGTATCAATAGAACCAAGTGGTTTAAATTTGCGTTGACATTCGTTAAGACTAAATTGATCGGAATAATGCCTATTTTATCAAAGTTGACTTGCTTTTACTTTTAATGGAGTCGGTTTATACCTAAAGTATTTTCTAGAATGCATCAACATATATTACGTATTAAATTTCAAGAATAACAGTTTTATTTTGACAAAATATTTTTCTTATGCGAACTATTGATAAATCTCGACACGATCGGGATAGAGCAGGGTACAAAAGTCCTATTTCACTTTTAGCAATTATATTGTGAAAACCAAACCTACTACATCAAAACAAACAACACAAATGAAACAAAAAATCATCGAACTAAGTTTGCCTTAATTCTTGGTTGATTTATCATTATAGAAATATATCTTTCTACAGTTTTTCTGAACGTTGTAATCTGTCTCTTTTTGCCCCATAGTAGGGGCAAGAAGACACAGCGAGGAGCTCTGCGGAGGAAGGAATTATATAAAATGAAGTGTAACGATATCAATAATACCGGAAATGCTAGAATTATCATAGTACCTGTTACAAAAACTCATGTTCAACGTCGATTTGCTGTTATTGGTGAAATATCTGACAGTAGATATAACTTTGTAAAAATTTATAAAAAATATAAAAGCCAACGACCCACAAAAATCAAAACGGATCATTTCTTATGCAATATAGAAATGGAAAATACGAATCCCAAGATATGAAAATTTCCTAGCTAATCGCAACATATTTGAATTTACCTAATCTAAAAAACTGCACTGGGCATCCATTTCGACACTCTCCGGCGTCTCTATTGGTGAATTCCGATGATGATATAATTCAACTAAAGAAGCACGGTGGGTGGAAATCCAACACAGTTGTGGAGGGTTACGTAGAAGACTCAATAAAAAATAAAACGGAATCCGCAAGTGAAAATTTGAACGGAAACAACTAGTTCGACGTCAAGCAACAATGTAAATGTTCATGATCCTACCAACAATGCAATAAGTATTAATATAACTATAGACGATGTTATTTCTTTGAACTCGTTAAATGTTGCCAATTCAAGTACCAATAGTTATGTAACTTCTCACTTCAAATTAATGATTCTCACAGTTGTACTTTTAATATTACTATTACAAAATAAAAATTGATTAATGTCTTTTCGAATTTTTTTAAGTTTACGGATGTAAAAAAAATTTGTAGGAATTAGGTTAAACCGTTCTCCTTGTGAAAAAAAGTGTTACTTTACTCACTTGTTGCATAAGTAACTTTTATTAATAATTTCCAACTAACACTTCTTCTACCTCTCACTACTTATTATAAGAAAATTTCTTTGGTAGATATATCTGTTTTATCTTGATCAGTTTCATCATTTCTTGAATCATAATAATTACATACAAAGTAAACACAACCTCTGTTTGAAATACATTTTTCAGTTTTTGCAAAGATTACCTTGAATCAAATTTTCGCCTGGACCCTTTTGTAAAATTGCTTTTTTAACTCTTTCTACTTTTTTATTTAACTTCTTCTTCTTGTTTACACGTTTGGTCTTTTTGCTATTCGCAATTTCTTGTTCTTTTCGAAGATTTTCGTTTTCAAGTGTATCTGCACTTTGCGACGTTCTCTGTCGATGGTTGATTTTCGTGGGCCTTAGAAATACTTTCATGCTTATGTTCATACTTTCATATTCCAGTATGAATCTACACATAAATTTCACCAACTTTTTTTAATTTTTTTCAATAGTTTCCTTAATATTTTGCTTTCGTTTACCAATTAAATTTAATAGTTGAACTTTTATGATAACTTTTTCTTATTAACTCACATTACAAATCATCAAATAGAGGTCATCCAGTTTTAAAATTTAATTTGTATATTTTCATTTTTATCAGATATTGAACTAATGGAGTTATTAGAATATTGTTGAATTCGACATATAGCTGGTATTTCTAACCTAAAATTTAGTCGGTTTTGAGTTAATTTTATTTTTTTGCATCTGATACATCAATATGACATTCAAAAAAATTGAATATTGAGGTTTTTGTAATGAAATGCAGCAGTTGACTATTGTAACGTAACAATTATCTAAGTAAAAGAAAATCCAAATTGTTTTGGATTACTTACTAATTATTAGGGTGTATTATTAGCGATGAAGCCGATTTTAATAAAGTTAATGTCTTCCTTTATAAAAAGAAGGCACTAACTTTATTAAAAGCACAAAATGGTGACTTGTGCGATTTTATTAAAATTGCCGTTCCGAAAATTATTAGGCTTGTTTCATACGTATGCGGTTGGGTTCGTTTTCGTTCTGTTCGGTAGCTAATAGAAATAGTACAAGTTTTTATCAGGTCTAAGCTTGTGTTAAAGGGGAAGAGAAGCCAATGAAACGTTTCCACATGCATGCATGTTTCGATATCAACCCGATAGCCAGTGGATCTAAAAGTAATTTCTGTTCAAGGTAACTACCCATATTGTTCATTTCTTTCATAAAAAAGTATTTCTTGACGGTTTGAAGGAAAAATCCTACATATTTTGTATTTACCTCTCCCGTTGGTAAACTCTACTTCGAGGATAAGCGATAAGCAATGACATTAAAATACATTTGCTTTTCGATATATTAGATATTTTTTTGTGAAAAGAACGGGGTATCATATAAACTTAACAAAAACAATGTATGCGTGGTAAGGTTCCATTCTTTTTCGGTTTCTATCGAAAACGAACGGGATCGAATGGAACCACACCACATACGTACGAAAAAGGCCTTAGCATACAAATAAGATGATAACAAATAGTCTTATTTATACGGTTTTTAACAAAGCAAGAAACACTTTTTCACATAAAAATGAACGCAGCTTTGAGTCATTACTTAAAGGTAAAGTTCAATCAGCAGCTAGATTAATAAGTTATTAAAAAAACCAGCACATTCTTTATATATTCCAACTATATCGGCGAAAGAAAATAAATTTAAGAAATCAATCTACGCACAAAGGACATAATTGGACTTTCTATCAAGATAATGTATTGTATCCAAACCATGGATATAATGACAAAACAGCAATAATCACATTTGAAGTTGGTTCCAAATCAATCCATTCCTCCAGATTTGGTCAATAGCCATTTATAGTTTAAAAAAATACTTAACGACAACAATTACTACGAATTTGTAAGTTATTTCACCGAAAGAATCAAAATATTTATATTTTTTTTCATTAGACTAAATATCTTTTCAATGGCCAATATAATTTCTAGCTACATTTAATGCCAAAAAGACCGTGGTATATAAACTATGCAATATGTACAGTATCGAAATCAAAATAAAAAAAGCATTATTTAAAAAGATAATTAATTCGAAATCATCCCTCCTGAACATCAATCATTCACACTCCTCAAGTACCTATTGAGCTGTAGAAAGACAGGTAGGGTACTTTTACCTCAAACAGGTGAAGTACACACAATCACAATCCAAAACATATGGGGGCCTGAAATCAAGAGGGATAATAATGTAAATCTGAATGGTGGTGATGGTGCCATATGTCAGTTTATGTTACGCTTCAATGACCTCATTATTCACCCTCTTATATTTTATTCATTGGGGGTGGTTTTGTATATTTTAAACGTATTAGTAGCTTCGATGCTCACTTCGTGTTTCTATCTCGATGTTTATCATTCGTGTTTTTATCTATTAGTATGCTTCATTAAATTGTTATTCAATTTGTTTCAATATACGTAAGTGTACAATGTGTTAACTTAGTTTTGTAAAATATGAAAAACTCTTTACCTATTAGTATCAAGTTGGAAAGGATTACTTCATAAAAATTCTGAGTGATCTACTAACCGAATTACAATGAGATATCAGAATTTTTTATTTTTGAAAATAATACTTAAAATTAAAGCAACTTTTGTTCATACTATTAAAACTATTATCAAAAAAATTGAATGCCGGCTATGTCCAAATATATAGTCTGAAATATGTTTGAAATTAAGTTTAAATATATAGCATACGAGGTGTGGCAATTATTTAGCTAGAGTGCGCTGCTACATAAAAAGTACGCATGCCCGAAAGGTTAGCAGCTGTCAGCTGTTTATCCTCAAGCCTACTTTTTCGAACACAATGTCTACCGTTTCTGTAGACAAGCCCTTCGTTTTGTATAGAGGCTGTTTTTTTGTTTGGCAATAAAAGTGAGCATCATAAAAATTTTAATTTTCATATGAAACTTGGAAAAACAGCATCTGAAACTTCTAATTTTTTAAAACAAGTGCATGGTAATGAATGCTTGTCGTGTCCATGTGTTTTTGATTGGATTAAGCTTTTTCAAGATGTTTGAGAAAATATTGAAGATGAAATGTATGAAATGTACGTGTAGCCCTTCCACGCTAAAAAGGGATAAAACTATCAGAAAAGTCAGTAATCTTGTTCGATCTGACTGTCGACTAAGTATTCGTGTGATTGCTAATTCTATATGAATCGACAAAAAATGTGTGCGGTAACTGCCCATCAAGTAGTTTCCAACCAAATACAACACCCCAATATTAGAACACCCACCTCATTCGCTGGATTTGCATAGTTCGACTTCCACCTCTTCACTTGGATCAAATCTGCTTAAGAAGGAACAATATTTGAGTCTGCTGAGCTGTGAAAGAGAAAGGCGAAACGCGTCCTAAAGGTGCTGACAGAAGAAGACTTCCTGCACTGTTTCGAACAATGGAAGATTCGTAAGGAGCAATGTAGGGATAGAAGAGGGGTATATATTGATATGTGATGAATAAAATATTTTATATCACTAATCTCGTTATTTAATAACCACATCTCGTATGTGTTGATATCTAGCTAGCCTAGACCAGTTCCATGCATAAACAAAATATTGCGTTACCATAGCAACAAACAATAACTTATTAGAAGTGTCAGTGTAAAGTTTGACGTCAAAAAAGTAAACCAGAGTTACGCAATAAATTGAAAGAAAAAAGATGTCCACCGAAATTGTGAAAATCGAAAAATTTTCCATTGAAAATGATGACCGACCGGGAAGGCCAGTTTCTGTGTCAGTCCCCGAAAGTATCGATGCAGTTCATGACATGATTTTATCAGACCATCGAATTGGGCTAAAACGGATATCTGAAGCACTGAATATTTCATACGAACGCGTTCATCATATAGCTCACGTCAATTTGGACATGGGAAAAATTGCTGCAAAATGGATCCCCAAATGTTGAATGTTGCAAGAGTAGAAGCATCGCGTTCGATCTGTGCTCGATTTGAAAACGATGTAGACTTCTTAAACCGAATTTTTACTATGGATGAGACTTGAGTACATTTCTAAGATCAAGAAACACAGCAACAATCGATGGAATGGCGACACTCTGGTTCTCCAAGATCTAAGAAGTTTCGTGTCCAAAAATCTGCTGGAAAAGCTCTTGCTTCCGTTTTTTGGGATAGCTATGGAGTAATCATGATTGATTTTTTGGATAAGGGTAGAACAATAACTGGAGATTACTATTCGATATTACTGACCGGAAAAAATTGAAGAGAAAAAACGCAGAAAGCTATCCAAAGGCGTTTTTTTGCACACAAATCTCATGTTTCCATGCAAAAAATTCGTGATTTTTGGTTTGAAACACTAGAACAGCCCCCTTATTCACCGGATTTGGCTCCGTTCAACTATGATCTCTTTCCTCAACTGAAAAAAAGTTTCAAAGGTCATAAATTTTCTTCCAACGAAGAGGTAATAAATGCTGTGGAGGTCTGGTTTGCAGAGCAAGAAGAAACATTTTTTTTGAAAGGTCTAGAGACGTATCAGGTTTGCTGTAATAAATGTGTCCAAATAAGAGGAGAATATGTTAAGTAATAAAATATTTTGACACTGAAATTTTGTTTGGTTCTATAGTAGGCTAAGAATTTTTCAATATATTCTCATATATGACAAGTGAGACAAATTACATATTTCCTCCTACTGCAGAAGTTTATTGACGTTAATCGAGTGAAGGACAGATAGATCATTGCATCACGTGTCGTGCACTGTACTTTTCCTACGGTTGCATTATTTTTATGTGTTCAAAACACGATTCCTAGTAAGTTATTTCGCTTCAATACATTTGAAGAATTCAGCTATAAGCCAACATTATACAAGCATTGTTGTATTCATGTTCTAGTGACTCTAAAGCTATCTATACAACAGCATTGTTGAATTTCCAGCCCCTATGATGTTTTAGATTAACAAGATCTGTTTCCACATTAACTAAAATAGTCGTGTATAATTCCGGATTCGATATTTGCAAAAATTTTGCAATATCTTCTTCCATGGCTAAATTTATTTATTCGTTACATTTGTCGCTTTGGTAAAAAAAAACGTATATTTTCTGTATTTGAGCGAAGCTTTACGTACTTTTGTAGAATTAGCTAAAATTCTTTCGTGTACCTAACTGTGAAATATCTAAGAACATTGATTTATAGAATCGGGTAATTTCATTAAAGTGACCGAAATGAAGTATTTTATGTCATCAATTTTTAATTTGAGCCATACGCCTGTACGGCAAATAGCTAAAGCATCCTGAAATTGAAACCGAAAATGCGATTTCTCGTACATAACTTTATCAGCAAACATTTTTGTTGGTGTGCATCTTGTAGAAATTTTTGAAATTATTGAGTAATTGAGGTTTTTTATTATTTTGAAATATGTTTCCCAATCATGATTATAATTGATCTCCATGAAGTTTTTGAATCAACTTGGTACGTGAAAGCTAAGTAGCTAAATAGAGGTAAGAAATTGGAGTATCAGATGTTTATATCTAAATTGATAGAAGCGGAGGCTAGAACTAACGAGCTGTGCTGTTCAGCCCGGACGCGCCCGACTGAAAGTTAGGAATACAAGCTGTTTGAAAAAAATTTCTGCGATTTTGATTTTTAATGAGTCTGTGTGTAGATAGAATGTATTACATATAGTAAGATACCACGAATGTATAGAGTGATCTAGATCTTTGCGGAACCAGTGGGAAAGGGATTCCAGTCACAGGCATACGAGAATAATAATTATCGAACGATGTTTAATACCAAAAAATCTTATTTTCTAAGAATTATAAACACAAAACTGTTGGTTATTTTTTTGTTATCTTTGACATGATTTGAGGAGAAATAATTTACGTATCTACATTACTAAATTGATATGATAAAGTAGAATCAAATGCCTATTATTTTATGTATGTCCCTGTTATAAATTACAATAATTTTTTGAGATTACAGTAACGGTGATAACTATTTGGACATAAACTTATTTTTTTTAAGTTATAGAATGTCTGAAGCTAAGTTTCACCAGCTAGATATCTATTTATGCTGGTAGATCCATCTAAGGGCCTGAACTTTAATTAGAAGTTTTGGCTCATCTGTGTTGAACGTCTATAAAATAGGTGGTTTGTATATAGAACGACGATAACGATGATATCAAACTCTAAAATATTAATAAAATTTATTATATCGCTTGTTTTGAGTATTTTGTACATACTAACTTCGTGTACTCAAAAAATTTGAAACCCGGCTATGAAACAGCGATTATTCAAAACAAATCACTCAGTTACATTGATAACGTCAGTTTAATATATATCGAAATAAAAGATTTCTACTATTCACCTCTGAATTAATTTCGAAATTCAATATTTCGAAAATTTATACTGTTGTTCTTCAAAGGGGAAAACAACTACTTTCCTGGCTAATGCCTCAACGAGTATTGAATTACATCTCCTCTGAAGAGCGTGATGTCAATCAACCTTTTTGTCGATATTAACAATTGCTTGCAAGAAAAGATTGTGACTACTGACTAGTTTCGACGTTATTACGTCTCATCAGGCTAGAAACCCGAACTGAAGACAGTGTTAAATAGCATTGCTATTTGGTTGATGTTATTGAGTCAGTCAGTTAAACATTCCCCAGCAAACGCTAACTGGTACCATCCTCACTTCCAGCTGCCCATGTAGGAGCCCCCAGACTTGAACGACGGGGATTAGCTTAAGCCAACGCTGGGAAACCCGGCCTTGTCAAACCAAAAATGGTTCAAGCAAGGTTGAAGTCTAATAACATGACCTTGGCCATCCTATAGTCAGCCAGGCTTGGCAAAACTCTGAATAACTATATAAAGTTTTGTTCTAATATCTTATCCATAATAAATATCTTGACATTAAAAGTAATAATTTTTTATGAATAAAATTCTTTTATGCATGAAGACAATAAAAAATACAATAATAAAAAATTGTTTCACTTCTTTATATGTTTAATTATTTAATTAATATTTTTTGTACATTAAGTAGTAGAGTGCATTAATAAAAATTTGTTATAAAATAACTTTATTAATAATAAATTAAAAATCTATTTTTACAAGCAACCAGCCTGTCCCAGGGATGCAGAGCAGTCTTGGGTTTACCTAGGCAACGAAGCCTGGTCCAGTCTTGCAAACCAAGCGAGGGACGTAGAAATCTAGCGTAGTATCAAAATAAAAGATTTTCTGATTTAACAAGAAAAATTAATTTTTCTTTAGTTTTTACTATTCAAAAATTTTATAACAAAAGAGACCTAAAATCAACAGGATTTGGAAATATAATCATATATAGAAGGTCTAAGAAATTAAAAAAATTAAGCATTCTTTTACAGGGCCAGAAAGTTTTGCGAATTCAAAACAATAATAATAAAAAAACTAAATATAATCTAGATCTCAAATTGGTAAAAATTCGTTGGTAGGTATCCCCACACAAAATAATCCAGACTTCTAGGCGGCCATACAATGTTACCTCGGCGAAATATCAGTTTCTTAACCAACATCTGGTTTACGACCGCCGAAGAGGCATTAGAAATATGACATATCGCGTCATCTTGTTGAAACCATGTCGTACGATTATTGACTTCAAATTGTTGTAGTTGCGGAAAGCAAAAATAGCTTAACATAGCTATGTATCGTTCGGAATTTACAGAGACAGATAGCCCCTGTTGATTTTGCAAGAAATAGGGTCCGATAATTCCGTGCGCTGATATGGCCGCCCAAACTCTTACTTTCGGCAAATGTAGAGGCTGTTTTTGCACGTGGGTTCTTTGCAGCCTAGTAACGGCAATTCTGTCTTTTGACATGCCAAGTGAAAATGGGCTTAGTCGGAGAACAGAATATTGTTGAAACTCTGAAACATTATTCCAACAAAAGCCCCGTCTTAACATTAAATCATTTGACTGTAATTTCTTCACAAGTTGAATTTTATACGGGTGTAATTTCAGATCTTTCGACAAAATGCGACGCAAAGAATACCAGTTCGGCTGATCGCTTGCGAGTCGATAGACCAGGATCACGTTAAACTGATACTCTAACTTGTTGAATTATGTCTTCTGTTCTTTTTGATTTTGGGCATCCCGTAGGCTTCTGATTGAGAGTCGAACGCAAGAGAGTTTGTAAAATCGTACGCCTTTCTGGCCCACACTGTATAACCAAATTTATACCTCTTCTTCATATCACAAAAAGTTGATGATACATTGGATATACTCGTTTCTTTCACATTGTCGTTAAAGGTTCATGTTAAACTTTTATTTACTGAATATTGATAAATATTATTTGACGTTTTCCAATTATTTGAATTAATACTTTGTGAATGCTTCAATTTTACATGTAAAAAATTTTGAATGAATATCCTATACAATGTAGAATACTTAATTATGTGACGGTAGCCGATCGAAGAAATTTTATTAAAATTTAATGTTTTATATAACCATCTGTTTTCCTCTAATAAATTGAGTTTATACCGTGTCCTAAATAGTACTTTGTGGTTATTTTACACGTTATTTTATCGCACCAGGATATTAACATATGGCCATTATTGTATTAGAGCTAATTTCATTAGTGTGCGTGTAGCCATAGATATCCTACAAAACGTTGGAAAATCAAAAGTTGCTTCATTGACGTTCAAAAATAGAGGGTAACGCGAAGAGATTAATTATAATATCTTTCATCCAATAGTTATGAAGAACTTTTGAAAACTCAGTAGAAAATTCTCAATAAATAACAAGAAAAAATGTTATCATTTAAATTTTTCTACTACTTTATGGACAAAACCTCCACTGCAGGAAACTTATTAAGAATTTGATTATTTCGTTGTACTATATAGCATACAGGTGTCTTTCAGATACAAACCATCCAGTTTAGGCTACAAGAACTGCGTTATAATACTCCTGTAACGAATTCTGTTCAAAGTCATTACATATCCGGCCTGAAGTTCAAAGAAGTTCTCAATTTTTTGTCGTTTGGCCAAAATCTCCAGAGTTAATCATTTTATCTGAGGATTTCATGAATCCCAAATTATACAATTCTATTTGTTGATGAGCCCAGTCAGATAAAAACATTTGGAAAAATCTATTTTGTTCCGTCACTATTTGGCTCTATGTTGGTCTGCTAATTTGAGCTCCTGAATGAGCTGATTTTTTTATGGACAAAAACGATGATGCAGGTCTTTTATCTGCTCGATGTTTCTAAATTTTTGATAATATTATTTACAGTACTTACAGGCTGTAAGCCTGTGCAACATACCAATAATTTCCAAGCAGAAATTTAGTCAATTGGAAATTGTGTACAGTTCAATCTAGATAGGAACTATTGCAAATAGGAAATCATTATCCTGTCCTATAGCCAAGCAGCCTGTAGAGCTCCAAGCTCCAATATCATGGAATCCAAACTCATTTGTAAATACCTGGACAAATCAAAGCGAGCTATCCAAGAAAAATAAAGTTACCTTGTAAAGGATTCCGTGAAACACTGGAATAGAATGAAGCGAAATAGTTGACATAGGATTGAGCCCTTCTGTGGTATCAGCTAGAGAACAATAGAAAAAGCATTGGAAAAGGTGGTAGATATGGGTACAACCAATTATTGTGACAATATACAGGGGCTGCGACAGACAAAGAGTCTTCTTGGAAATTATAACCAGAGAAAATCTGTTAAATGTATCAGTCCCAGCTAGAATAATCTACGAATACTAAGTGATACACTACGTAGCTTCAGATCATTACACCTGGAAGCCTATAAAAAACAGCCATCCGACATACTGAATTTTGTAAGCTGTATACACTGAGTTTTCCAGTATCGCAGCAAGAAAGGGGGACACAATAGATTTTTTTATTCGCTGTTGTACATGGTACCCTAATATACATATATTTACAAGACATTTACTATCTATAATCAAACGAGTTCATTCAAACTTCCTCTTTGTTGATAAGAGGGTTGCCAGAACATTCAACTTCAGTCACGCATTTGTCATATAATAACTTAAGTAATATGCATGAGTAAGCTATCCACGCGTTTTGTACCTAGTTTGTTTTGTGGAACAAAAAACAAAGGTGTAGATGAAACCAGGACCCAATACTAAACTTCTAAAAAAAAACAGCCAAGACTGAACCTGCTTCGAGAAAGGCAAAAACGGTTTTATCGAACGGAAAGAAAAGGTGACCGTATTTGAAGAGAAAGTGATTTCTCATCAGAAAAATGTCACACTCTGGTCAAATTGCCATGACTAAAATTCACAAATTGCACTGAGAATTGGTTGTCCACTTACCGTATTTACAAGATTTGGTTCCAGCAAACTTTTCCTGGTTTTCAACCTTGGAGTTTGAACGTTGTCATATGCTAAAACGCTAATTTTGAGACAAAAGACGGCAACTTAAAAATGATTATGGTAAAAATATGTTATTTCTTTGTTAGATCAGAAACTATTCAGACAACCTTGGTATATTATTTGCACTTCCATGACTCATAAATCTGCTAGTGGTCAAATTACGTACCGTCAAATTCGAATAGATCAGTATTATTGGGAGGTCCTTTTGTATGGTAGAAACGGCAATATTTCGAAAATATCCACATTAGAAAATTCTTTATTTAACTGATTACGTACCTAATGATCTTTCACATGTATCAAAATAAAGGGGAGAGAAATAAGGAGGCTTTCTTACGAGATATATGATTTTTGGGGAAAGTGAAGGAATAGATGACCTTTCGTAAAGTGGACTTTTATGGAGATTTATTATACATCCATAAAAGGGCGAAATTTTATCCCCATTAGTTTAAAAAGGAGAATAATCAAAGAAAAGGGGGTATGTCGTAAGCAAGATCAATAGAAACATATCTCCCATCATACAAAATTCTTATATAAGTGGATAAGACAAAAATTAGGAATTCCAGATTAACGAGTTATGCTTAACCAGTCCATGGAATTAAATTATAAAGCGGTTGAAACGTGAAAAAATATAGCCATTTTAAAAGAAAGTTCTCTTCTAAGTAGTAAAAATCTTAAAATCGTTGATTAAAATGACTGAGTAGTCTGAGAAATTACTGTTTAGCCAGTTTAATTGTTCTGAACACACTGTTTACACTACCACTACTCCCTTGAATCCCAAAGTGCTCCAGGTGGTTTATCTGTGGTCCACGGGAGAATCGAAGGGGGTCTACGTTGGGCGTGACCAAAAAAGGGGGTCTACAATCGTAATCGCGGGTCCATGAAAATTTATTTGGTTTCCATGGGGATACTAATATAAATGTTTCATTTTGATTGTATTACGAATGTTATAATAATGATTAATAGTGTAATAATTCATATCTTTGAATAAATACCTATAATATAAGAAAATATACTTCCTGTTTCCGCCCCTAATGGGAAGCGTTCTAAATAAAATTTGTGAGAATTGATTGGTTTTTGTATAAAGTTTCATATAGTCGCTTTTTTGATCGACCAACTTCTTTGATATCTACTCACAGAACAATCAATTGAAAGTTGATTGAAAATTTGTTTAGTTGAGATAATTATGAAATAATTAACCTTCTCCAGCTATCAATTCTAGTCTTTTTCTTTCGAAAAGTTTTAATCCGTCTTTGAAACTGAACCACAACGCAAGTTTCTTAGATAGATCTATTCCTCACTTTTTTACAACTCTTGAAAATTGGTAGTAATATAGCTGCATAATTGTGAAAATGATCTATGAAACAAAAAAGTTTGGAACCAATGCATTAGACCGACACTCACTATTGCAATGTCTGACGCGGATTTCGATAACCAAGTTATCGTCTTCATATGTTGAAGGTGAACTAAAACCTATTAACTGGACTACCTATTTTATATTCAATTCTCCCAACAATGAGTCGTTTCCCGAAAAAAAAAACTTGCAGAAAAAACAAGAAATATTTATTCCTTAACTACTAAACTATAGAGTGGGCTGTAAGGAATACGCCCTTTGTCCGTATAATGTCAATTCTTTCAAGTGATCCAACGATTTATATTTATTTTATGATTATGACTGGCAGCGTGATCACCAATGGATCTCTGAATCTGCCCATCATACTTCCCGTCAAAATCATGGATTACCAACGGTTCCAAAAATTCCAACTTAGTCTAATTATGTTATGTTAATTAACAGTTATAGCAACTCCGTAATAATACGTGCATATGGAAGTTATTTAAATATTACAATGCGTCAATGTTGACGTTGACTAGTAGTTTCAAGTCGGACATAAATATTTGAATCGTTTTAAAAATCATCTTCTTTTGTTTCTAAACTGAGGACACTTTTTACAGTTGTCATGGTATTTATATTTCTTAAAAGTCGACAATTTCTTTACCTAAAATAGAACTATACGTTCAAAATATATTATTTATTTACCTGTCTCACTATACCTAACTTCTCTTTTATTGAGCTGTCAAAAGCTGGTCGTCGTCGTCCTGATGCCGCTAGATTTAAGCGTCGAAATACTAACGGCGCGACTAAAATACGTTGATTTTTGTTGACAAAATGTTCTGGTTCATTATTAATGGGAAGTGTACAATGTCGGCTCTATGGGTATTAATATTTTGATGAGATGAGAGGCTTGTCAACGGTATTTTTCCAATCAGGTTTTATGTGTTTGATGCTTTTGATGGATAGCGAGTTTTTCATAGAAGAAACAATATTTTTTGTTAGATCAATTCTACGTTAAAGGGGTTTGTTACACGACACAATATATAAACAATTCTTATCAGAAAAACGATCCGAAGTGCTTATATACCTAGTAGATTCACCCCGTACATTATAATTGTTAATATATTAAATGATACAAGGCTCATAGAGAAAGATATGCAATTTACAAACATTTCTATGTAATTATAAACCAAGATAGGATATTATGTGAATTATATACAGTCAGTAAACATATACATTTCCCTTGATATGAAATCAAAATAGTTAATAATTGTAGATTTCCAAGAGAACTCATACTATGAAGATAATATGTCAATATATATTAGCTGATAGTTATTATTTATTCCTTGGCATTTAAATAAATCTTAGTGATGGTGAGTTGGATCTAGCAATTGATAACAATCAGATAAACGAAGCTGAAATTTTGTTATTGTTACGAATAAGTTCACGAATTGGGTCCTTATGTCGACCGTGTCGAGCTACAATGGAATTTTAAAATTCTGCGAATTTGCGCGGCGCCTTTTATCTACTTTTTATAAATAGCGGACGCGCCTTGGATATTTGCTTTTAGAACTTTTTATTATAGCAGGTGGTTTATTTACAGTGTTTCTTTTAAATAATCTCTAGAGAAGTCTATTTATTTATATGTTGTGGTTTTTTTGTTCTAGATAAATACGAAAATACGAAAAACGTTACGTTATAAAAAATTCTCGGATGCTCTTTTCGTAAAACTTTTTTGGCTTTTCACGTAATCACTCGTGCCCAAAGGATTCTACTTCCGCATTGCTTTCGAATCGCAGTCCGCCAAGTGTCTCTTCCCATGGACCAAATAAATAATAGCTGCATGGCGATAAATCCGGATTATAAGGAGTTTTTCCCTATCCAGTTCGTGGACACGCGTGCAAACTTCCCAATGTGTGAGATTCTGCTCAAAATTCAAAAGTTTTGGAACTTATATGGATGAAATTTTGTGGTATCCGAGCCATTTATGTCTGTGTGAGTGTGTGAATGAAAGAAAATGGCTTGGGAGCAAGTCCATCAGCCACAGAATTTTTCAGTGATACTACTTAAATATTAATTTTAATATCCTTGATAAAATTTACTAATAGATCTAAAGTTTGTTGGTTATCTATGCTTAAAAGGTGTGAATGGTTTAGAGGTAGGGAGTAGTTTTGTTTAACCAGTAACTGCAACAAATTGTTTGTTTTATGAATGTGATTGCTGCATCCGAAAAAAATGTGATTGAGATCAGCACAAGAATGATCATCGCAGGTACAGACTGATGATTGTATAAAAACGTTCATGAATTATTTGCTCAATACTACCTATGCTGATGCCCAATTCTTCAGCCATATCGCGTACAGTAATACGTCGGCACAAAATGAGTTTTTCTACAGCGCTGACGCTTTGCGCAACGGACACTTCTCGCTCATTGCTACTGCACTAAAAAGAGGCTGTTTTCTTGTCTTCATAGCAGACCAGTCAAACATTCAATGCAGCGACTTTTACGCCACAAAATTTTTCGTTCGTTTTTCTGGATATACATTAGTATGTTATAGTTAGTATGGAATAGTATTGGAATATTATAGTTAGTCCATCACATTACAGAATACATATAGAGCGGAGATATCAACAGAAACTATCAACAGAAACTATCAACAGAAACTATCAACAGAAACTGCTCACTTTCAACTTCTTGATCAAATACCAACAAGTTTGACATCTTGGATGTATCGTGTTGATAACACATTTCACGGGATTGGGTAAATGGAACTATGATAATAAAGAATAGTGGAAATTTAGATGAGGAGCTGAAAGAACATGATACCACATGGTTGTAAACACAGGTGGTAACCTTGTTTGAAGAAGGCATACAAAAACTTTCGGAAGATATGTAAAAAATTGGTTTAATTGTTGTAGATTACAATAAATATTTTATCTGTATCTGTACAAGTTATTTTTTTGCATAATCAAACGGAATTTACTTTATGGATATACCTCGTATGAATTCTTATTTTGAAAATGGAATGCAGCAGTTGAAAGCATAAATCAATTGACAAAATTACGTGGAATTTGTAAAATTTCTATAATTGAAAAAAAATATTTCTTCCAATATTTGATCAGATCCTTAAATTAAAGTAATTATCCTCTCCACATCGGCTTCTAAAGAGTTTACTAAACGACAATTGAAGAAGTTGGAAGATTTTGGCATTTATGACAATGATGATAGATTTAACTGTTACTGATATGATTTTTTTCAATACAATAGTACAATATAATCATATTGCATGTCACTGAGTCATACTTCACACAAACACATTACACGTTACCAAGTTTTCATTTTATTTTTCCAATCAATGAGGTCGAGTCAATTCCAAGTCGTATTTAGCTGTTTAGAAGTGTATAAATAAATTGTTACGGATCATAAATTATATATAAAGTATAGTTTAATTTAAGATAAAAAAACAAATAATCCTAGTCACTCATGTTTATACTAACAGAGAGGAGTTTCTATTAAAAAAACAGTCAACATCCAACAGCATTTAGTTTCACCTGTTTACCGAAAAATCCTTCAATCTGTATAAACATTCACATTGTGCATTGGGAGAGAGTCGGGACTCTTTAGTAGGGGGGGTAAAATGGCGGCTGTGGTGGGGGAGAGGAAGTGACGTAGCGATCGATAATATGCACCACTCTATTGGCCGATCGTTTTGTAAAGGCGGGGCTTGGAGTTGTATCACTGTTTTAGAGCTCCTGAGATTTTCGTTCGGTGTGTGTGTGTTTCTTTGAGTATGAAATTTCATAAAAAAACTATCAACTTGATTGCTCATAATATTATTGATACGATAATATCGGTACGGATGTTTGACTAAATATATTTTTATTTGAGGTTCGAGTCAATCTTTTGCTATTACGATAAGTACACTGTAAGAAATTGTAAATAAATATTTTGCAAATACCAATTCACGTGACATTTTTTTGTAAGACTATCTTTCATATAGGTCATGAAGAGTTTTTTCTTTGATGCTTTATTAGATTCTATAATCTGTTTTATTATCTACCATTCCAACAACATGCACATTTTTGTTTGGTTTTTTAAAGATTTTCAATTTAATCTAGTCATTTGTATTTGTATTATAAGCCGTTATTTAGACAGACGCATTTAATTGTAGTCCTACTTGGAACTTAGAAAAAAATCATTATTATACCTCGTAAACTTGCTATAACTGAATATTAAATTATAAAACGTGAATAGACGAGTAAAATGTACTGTCCGGCAAGGCAGTTTGGTTTCAACAGGGTACTAGACGTGAACTGAGCACGTTTTGTACCTCAATCTGGAAATCGAAATTTCAAAGCAAAAAATATGAATGAAAAAAAACATTTCAGATTCAAAGTATCTTTATAAATAAAAATGGTGAATAATGATTGAATTATGGTGGTTTGTAAAGAGGGTGATACCACATCCTCATCTTCCTCTTTGATAAAATGTTCAACACAGTTTTTCCAAAGCTCCTGACGGTCTGCTGCTAGAACTTTCTTTACGAGTTCAACCTTTTAACTTAGTTCTGGAAACTGATTAGATTTTCGTAATTTTGATTACACATTTGCCCACATTAACTCTATAGGGTTAAATATGCATTAGTAAGGAGGTAGCGTGAGAAGAGTATGACCCTGTTCTTTGCACAGCTTTTCAATAGTTTTAGATCTTCAATAACAGTAACTAATTCTTTGTTTATTGGGCCTTTTTTACGATCGCTGACAGGAATAGGAATATTTTTCAGACATAAATACTAAAATTTGAGCTTTTTTACTGCTACTATTTGGTATCCTAAGGAGTTGCCGCGATTGGTATGATGCGTTGTCTATAACGATTACTGACTGTGGTGGAATGTTAGGTAAAAGCTGTTCATTCAACCACTTTTAAAATAATTCTGCTGTCATATCTTCATGATAATTAGCTGCTAATCAACTTTTGTTTTGTCAACCTAACAAGAATTTACTACATCGTGACTGTCAAACTATGTTGTATCACGATAAATTATATGTCTATTAGAACTTCCATAGTCTTTTATCTGACGCAAATAATCTTGTCGCCGTCAAACGATCTTTGACGATTCGGTTATTGCCATCCGTTTATTCAGTTTTTTTGGCTTTAAAAACACATGCTGATAAAACTTGACGCAATATTTCTGAACTGGTATAATTGTATTCTGGATAATTTGCTACCTTTTGCTGTATTACTTCTAATGTCGCAACGTATAAAATCTTGAATAGCTTTGTCAACTGATTTCAGTTTTTCTTTACTTGTTTTTCGGTTCTGTAAATGATCTACAGCAACCCCTTTCGTGACTACTCGATAAATTCTTCCTTATTTAAACATTCGAATATATTTAAAATAATTTGCAGTGTTTGTTTATCTGAATCCTTATTATTAAATTCATACCTGTCTTTTTTCTCACTAATCTGTAATTTCATTCGCCCAAAGTCTAAAGAACACCATATTTCTATTTATTTAAAGAAATTAATGAATTGAATGAATCTCACCTAGTCACGCCACTGCTAGTCGCTCAGGAAACTCTAGAAATGGGAAATAGTGGCCATCGTGCTTTTCCTAAAACACCATATGAAACAAATATACTTTTTTATTATATTTCTACCTGCAAGGAAATTAGTGTGTGGTTTCACGAAGATTCGCCAAGGTGAACAAATGCGAAAAGGGAAAACTCTGTCAAGTGTGCAAGAGTAGTGAAAGGAATTAAGTTTAAGATTAACTGGTAGAGCACAAAATTTCACGTCTAGTTTTTGAGTTAGGTAATATTCACGGGTTAATGTTGCGTCACGATGAGACATAGTCACAAACTACACAATAGACAGACTTTTTATATGAAAATAATGTAACATTTATTCTATTCGCCGGATTGATTTTGCCAGATGTGACTATCCTTTAGGCTTAAGAAACATAGTAGTCGACGTTTCACATCGGGAGATAAGATAAAGGAGGAAGTTTATAAATTTTTTCAGAGCATTCTAAAAGACTTTTGATTTATGAAAGCTTTGATGGCCGAAGTGCATTTATGTGGATGGTAATTACTTTTCTCTTGAAACATGTAGCATCCTCCTCGTAATAAAAAATAATAATGTTATAGTTTTAGGCTTAAAAACTGAATTTCTTCAATAAACTGTTCGCGAAATGAAACATTTACTTTATTTATGAACAGAAAAAATTAAATAAGGCTAAAATTGGTTCTTTTCAAACAAGTCTTGAAGAATTATCAAACCTAAATATAAAGGATTTACGTTAACGAACACATTTTCGTTCTTTTCATAGGTTCAATTTCCTAATAAAGCTCAAAGTAATCGTAGACAAGGAATAATCATTGATATATATCACATCTGAACAAATACTAAATAAGTGGAAAAGAAAAAAGAATAGTCGTGCATTCCGAATATCAATAAAAATCTAAATAAATTCTTATTTAATAGTCATTCACTACTATTTTTTGGATGAATAGTGAATTTTCAATTTCTTATTTAAAGAAAAAGTCGTATTTTCACACGGTAGTACTATAACGTGACGTACATAGTGCGGCCTTTAGCCCCATAAAGTAAATAGAGAGCGTTCCAAAAATCTTGATGCATGCGTCAGTGATATGTCTCAACCATCTTTACACAAAGTTTCAACTTGTTGCTTCAATTCATTTTATTATAGTAGAGTTCGAGCTCAATCAAATTGTTTTGAAAAGTGTCTCAAATTGAGTTACACGTTGTGATAACATTTTTGACTCAAGAAGGATTAACACTCACACAAATGAAAAACAAAATGAAAGCTGATGTTTATAATTACTTTCTATTATTTTAAACAATTAAAAATTGGTAAGTTGTTTCGCAGGGGACGAGAATCATTAGAAGATGTACATGCAGGAGGTCCTGTGTTGATGACTATTCCAGAAAACATTAAATTAGTGGAAGAAATTATTTTAAGTGACTGGCGCTTGGAAATTCGAATTCCCAGCGTAGTGCAGGAGCAACGTCGATTGAAATGTAAGAGATTTTTAGAGTTTTGCCGAATGGATCACGAAAGTGTGATGGAGCTAAGGTCTTTTACTATGATCCGATATCCAAAAGAGATTCTGTGAAGTGGCATCGGAAAGGAGAGCCGGTGTCAAAAAGGAAGGTTCACGAAAAACACAATAAAAGTGATAGCCACAATATTTTGGGACGACGAGGGTATTTTTTTGATTACATAAATCAAATAAAACCGTGAATTCATTATTGAATATTACTCAGACTTATTAAAGCAGTTGTATCAACAAGTTATGGAAAAAAGTGGCAGCAAAATTAGCCGAGGTGTGCCCTTGCTCCAGTCTACCTTTCCAAAGCTACTGTACAACAATGTTATTTCACAGAAATTGGGTGGCGGGAAGATGAGACTTTAGGTCGAATCGTAGATAAATTCAGAAACTTCAAATCTTAAGAAATAGCTTCTAAGAGTGTAACTAGTACTGCAAGTGAAAGTATAGCTCACTAACCACATCACAAGTTTACACACGTTGAACTTTTGTTCTTTTAAGCACAACTAAGATCAAGTTGTGAGTGAAAGTAGTATTTCGCTCAACAAGTTGTTTTCTAAACCCTCACGATTCATTACAATTTTTTGATCAACTACTAGGTATAACGGGGAGACGTTGAGAATAAGTAATCCTATGTAACAAAAAGCGTGTTTGAAAATATAACGCGACGAATAAATTATGCTGTTTAATCCTTCTCCTTCTTTATGATAATTCATTTACAGAATGTTGCACTTCACTGAGATATTAAATAGTAATAAGTTCCATTATTTTGTAAGAAATGTTATTATCTTAAAATGTAGATTCGTACTAAGCTTTTTGAATCAGCGAAGCACTATCAAGAAAGATTTATTTTGTATAATTGTAGGTATAATTTTCCTTTTTAACATTTTTAATGATCAGTTTATTGCTTTTTAATACACTTTAATTATTTTGCTATGTATTTATGTAACGGAATCTTCAAATTCCATTTCCAAGCACGTTAAAGCGGCATATTTATATGAAATTCTGTACACTTCTTAAGGACCGAATGCACTTGAATAAGCTCATGAATTCTTACAATACTCTTTGCCACGGAATCTTGGGACTCGATTTTTTATACACTTGTTAAGAACTCATGGTAATATAATAACTTTTAGAAAGGCCCCCAAGAATCGGAATCTACTATATCGGCAGCGTAAATAAATAAGTAACTTATTAAATAGTCTTTGCTGAAACATGGCGTTGAATTAATATAAGCATTGGGCTGTCTATTGTTCGTTTATCATTCTGTCGTTGACACACTTCATTTTTTAGTCATTTTATTGAGGAATTTAAGCATATTTCTTCATTATTATACTCACATATATACAATAGATGGTCAACTAATTCGAAGTGAAGTTCGTGTATTTTAGCCACCGCGATCATCGAAACGATGCGTTATCCTGATGTAAAAGCAAAAGCTCTTTCTTTGTCCTTCTCCTTATCAAGCAATTATGCGTAAAATTCTCCTATTGTATACTTTTTCACCTTTTTAACAATTGTTAATGAAACTATCCAAAATACCAGTCGTCGTTACCTTTCAGGCGGATGATACCGTATTTACCTTTTTCGGAGCAGGTACGCTCTTTGCAATTCATTGCCTTGTGTTACTTGTTTTTTCATTTTAAGAATCGACGCAAAAATTCAATTTGTTCATTTTGTTCAAGCCTCAGCAATACGGCCTGGGAAATATTCATTCTAATAAGTTTTTGGTCCTAAGTTAGCAAAAGTGGTATCCAATGCGTGGATACCTTACGCATGCATAGTTCTTCAGTCTGTATAATCTGTTCTTTTGATATGCTGGTAGCCTCTATCTCACTATCTCAATTCGACGATACTTCAGTACCTTTTGGTGAACTTTTTCGCGTCAATAAGACCTCGAAAATGTTCATTCAATGCACTTTTGGTCCAAAGAGAATGTTTGAAAATTCATTTCCATTTAGTATTTTTGAAAGTATTTTTTATAATTCACGTTAATCATATTAAAAAATGGCTATTTCTGTTTTTCGAACAATCTTTCGAAACCTGACGATTTCTATTTATATTTCAAATTTTTGTTATTAATAACATTATCTTTGCATATTAATTTGCTAGGATTATGATATATTCTCATTAAATTTTATTAATATGGCTAATTTCTGACGTGTTGTATTAAATACAAGTCGAATGTTCTATAAAGTTATTATTGACAAAAAAATTTGAGGTTAATTCGAAATAAATTGAAATAAAACGTTGAATATTTAACATAAAAATTGAGAGAAAGACGTTTACAAAAAACTAAAACTTTACCGATAAGTATAATTGATGGATACTCTTCTTTCCCACAAAACAAACCGCCGCCACTACAAATAATTATCAAGATTCCAATTTGCAGCACGCGTTATGCCGTGTTTAAGGGACTGGAAGCTCGACGCTTCAACGGGGTGGTTCAGGACCCCTTTCCCCGGTACTTTAATGCGACTCAAAATTACACGCACGTGTTACGAACAGACTCTCGTGTCATAAAGTAGAAACGAATTATTGAATTAAGGGATACACTTAATGCATTTTATTAGATTGATGGGTTTATCACAACCGACGGTTTGATCATTTTTTATTGTTTAACAAGATATTACATACGAAGCAATTACTTATTTTTAAAAATGGGCATTTCGCAATCAAACTTACTGAATTCAGATGAGAAATTTATTGAGAGAACAAACTTTGAAAATGAACGAACATAAGACTGAAATGATGATATTAAGCCGAAAGGATAAGACACAAAATATAAAACTAGGAGCATAAAATAAGAGCAAGAAGTTTGAAATAACTTGGCATTCCATTAACATAAGCTACAATACTGTAATAAGACGACAATTAAGACAGTCGAATGTGCTTCACCCAACTACTGGTTTCATAAAAAAGAATATATTTACATGCTGCTAGGATGAAAACATTGATTCGAGAAAAATTTCAGAAGCTATTACTAGATATTATGAAACGGTTAATCTATCGTGAATATATTTAATCGTCTTTACCAATAAATTTTCTCATAACATCTGTTGTGTATATTTCTCAATTTTTAATAGTTTTTAACACTCTTCTATTAGTTTTACCTATATATTCGTATAGTTGTAACTGACATCGATCTTGCACTACTTTGAGCGATGAAATTTAATGTAAACTCTACATACTTGTTAAAGACTTACAACAATGCAATAATTCCATCAAAATATTTGATTATACTGACTAGATTCGCCAGGATCCATAATTTCTTTGTGTAATTTTGCATGCGAATTAGAAAGATAAAGCTAGTGCGCGAATGATTTGAATTTCTTCCAGCTTATGTTGGCTGTAGTTCTTGAGGCGAAGCAGATTAGATTTAGAAAGATGAACTTGAGTCGAAACATTGACGGAATAATAACGTTATCAGGCAGTCTAAGATTAGCATGTACATAATAATCACGTTGTTCATCTTCTTTATTATAGGTATAGAGTATTCTAACAAGACTAGGAGAAAACTCCATAGCTCAAACCCCTTGATATATTCGAATAGGAAATAATTTGAAGACTTGTATTCTGAGCTTAATGGAAGCTCCAGCTCAATATATATTTAATTTGGAGACTAACGTCTTCGGTATTAAAAAATACGATGCAGCAATTAAGCTAACAAGTTCCAAACGTTTTTCTATTCGCTTTACGACAATCAAAACAAAAAAAAACCGAAACAAATGAAAAGTATCCATACCCATATTGACAGAAGCATAGTCACAAAAATCAAAAAGAAGCAGAGAACAAAAATAAAACTCTTAAGAGAAATAGAGAATAAAATAAAAAACGAAAAAATGAGGAAAAGAAGATATATGAAGCACGACTAACAAAACCAAGAAAGAAAGAACGAAGAAAATCTGTACGTAGGAAAAAAATATAGAATGGGAGTGACTTAACTCCAATAAGCCTTACAAATGAAACGATAAAAGGCATCACGATAAATTCCATTTGAGAAATGTGTAGAATTTATCATGTAGTACCTATGATGAATATACAGTCAATTATTTTATTGAGAACGAAGCTGCAACATTAAATTTGAATAATATCCTTCAATGTAGAGCTTTTAGACAGCATGTAATAATTTCAATATTAAATCGGTGATAAGCAACATTTCTAGAAGGCTTTTACAAGAGTGGCTTCTATCAGCTATGTAGTTTCCTTTCTAATATCTGGACTGGTATTGGCCCAGACTGGCGAATAACGTGGATGTTGATAGATAGAAGAAATTGGGTACCAAAAGCTTGTAATTAGTAACACGACACGTTCTCATGATAAAGAAGCGGTTGGACTATTTCTTTTTTTTTTGTACATCGTTTTATAAATATACCAGTACATCTCGAATAGTTCGTCTGTTTCAAAGAAAGATTTAGTCCACTATTGCACATTGTTTTTGGTTTGAGGTCGAAGATGATCACGATTGTTTTGTACAGTATAATATAGATCTAATTATGGAATAAAAACACTAATGCACATTACGTTGAAAGTTGTATTTATATAGTTAGACAACCAAGGTGATATTGATATGTATAAATTAGTCTCTGTTAAACCAAGCAACAGTAACGAAAACCAAATAGTCAGTAATTATCAGACTATAAAAAAATAAGTTTGATCATCATGGGAGAAATTATTGTGAAATAAATGACAATCAGCTAATTATACCAGTATTCTTATAGATGCTTAAATTAAAGATGATATTTGGAGTTGGTTGTAGGCAAAAACTTTATTCACAACCGTTGTGTCATCAGATCGTCGTTTAGGATATATGCTCTGATAAACCCATATCTAGGGTCTGCTTAATTCCGTAAACAGCTATATAATTACATGGCATATTTTTCACTTTATTTCTCAGTTTTCGCCCAACTGCACTGTGAACAGAGTTACACTCTGAGTACATCTGAGTATGACCGTGACATGCTTTGGAAGTGACTGAAGAGAATGAAGTTTTTATTTTGATAAGCGCAGCCATCTGAAAACATAAAAATCTTTTGGTTATCCTTCAAGTAACAAATAGCTGAAGACGCGAAAGTGGTTGAAATAAATAAAACATGAGAAAACTGCATTTACGACTAACCACATTGAAACCTCGTTATTTAGGACTGTCGGTACTTTATCGTTGATATTGTTATATATTTGTAAAACAATGACATCAACGTGTAGGTTCATTCTGAACTGAAAATTACTTTCTCCAATTTCCGAAATGTTTAGTCTCACACCCACATACCGAATACATAATATCTAAAAAAAACTTTTAGTCCGTGCAAGTTGTATTGTACTCTTCATAAAAATGCAATGTTTAGAGCATCAGATAATTTGTTGAAAGAACTGACATTGAAAGTTGGAGAGTAATACAGAAAGCATCAAAGGAAGAAATATCGATTAATTACTGGAAACGGTTCAATACTAAAGTGCTTAAGACTCTCATAAAAGATTGAGTTTAGAATAACTCCAAGATATTTTCATGCAGAAGATTCCTTTAAAAACAAAGAATGACGAGATGTAGTGAATGTTTTGTGGTATATAAGAAATTTAGATACTTCAAAAGTCAATGAAACATTTGCTGGTAGGCACCAAGTCGAGCTATACCTGTGCTTCAATACTCTATATTTGAAAATCTCCAAGAATTATAAAGAATATGAAGAAATCAGGTGTAATTTGAGACAACACTAGTAGAGTTCTAATAGAACTTATAGTGTACAGAAGTTATTAGAAGACCTCGGAGGATGGTCTTTATAACCTAAGTTTGTTAGATAAAAATCAATGATTAGCGAGCTCAAACGACATCCATCCCGATATATAATGAATAAAATGAAAATTAAAAATAAATGTGTGAGAAAATGACAATTCCATTAAGTATTCTTTCATGAATTGGAACAACTTCTACTTAAAAATATAAATATTCATCTTTTTACTTTAGAAGCTACATGTTTGTTTTATCTTTTTTCAGAGTCGAATATTAGAGGATGCATCAATTATGTGCAATTCGTGGTCTCCAAGACATAATGTGAGTCCACTAAATTTTTTTTTAATTTTACTATATTAACTTTTAAAAAAAAATTCTTTCTGATTATATTAATGCCAGTTGGTTAATAATTATATTTAGAAATATACATTTTCGTACTAAACAAAACAAAGAAAAAATTCAAAATAAATACAAACGAGTATGCCTGTGCTTCGCTGCTTATGAATTAAAACAATGGGCTTGGAGAATTTATAAAAAGTATACTCTTTTTTTGACGAAAATAAATTTAGCTTAATTTTACAAGGATAATTTCAAGTCGACAGGATTAGTATTAACAAACTTACAGTCTGGATATATTTTATACCGCCCGAGATCCGTTCCAAATAGATATTACGTCATAAGCGCCGATTGTGTAGGAGAACCTGATGGTCTGTTTGATAAAGTGCTATTTTGACGACAGAGAGTTGAATTGTTGATAAAAATGTTTTTGTGGGTCTTCAAACAACTTGCCCCAAATAGATTTCCTCGCAATTCCACATTTAACCTTCAGCGATTACCGACCAAATCTTGAAGAGCACTTGAATGGTAATTGATTTTTTTACGGATAATCAAGTCATATTGATGATAAATCAATGGCTTGAAAATTTGTACAATTTTTCTGTCGAGACGAATTATAAATACTACAATATCAATAAAAAAAATGTGTTGACTTTAACAGATATTATATTGAAAAATGAAAATTATATCTTTGCCAATTTTCTAGTGAAAATGTGTCAGGATTAGAGCAAAAGGATCAGCCCTTTTAATAGTAGTTATCTGCCGATACGAAGATCAGAGCTAGGATTTGTTTTGTGGCTTCGGATTCAAATCACAAATATATTAGTATCTAATATATTAGATTGTATGGGTAATTTTGAAACAGTTTTTACAGAATTATAATAAAATTGCTAGATGAAAAAGAGAGAGAAATGCTTTATTGTCAAAAAATTGTTACAATTTGAGGACAAAATCTTGTAAAAACTACAACACAAACATAACAATAACTAAATAATGATACAAATACAATATAATTTCAATATACAGAAGGAAACCACAATGAGTGAGGAAATTATGGGTAATAGTAATAGGTAATAATTAGAATATGAGTCCATAGCATAATTAAATCAGTACGCAGCATGCCTGGAATTAAATATTATTATTAGAATAGAAATTATCTACAGAGTAGAAGGTATTTTCCAGTAAATATTCCCTCAAATTATTTCGGAATGCGGGAAAAGATGATATCGATTTGATTTCAATAGGCAAGTGCGTTTCTAAGTTCTACGAAGTCCTGGTAGTGAGTAAATATCTACCAGCCCTCTTTTGTAGTTTAAAGATTCACTCAAATTGAGTCGCACCACAGGTACTCCAGAAAGGAAAGACATTAAGGGTATAATAAACTGAGATTGATAAGTTCATTCCTTTGGAAACTGATCCCAGCGCAAAACAGGAGGAACTTAATTTTTGAGATAATGCAGCAATATGTAACCCCCATTTCAAGGAATTATCCACAACAAGCCCTAAGAAGTTTACAGATTAAACGACGTCACTGGTGGTATTTTTGCAAATAGACATATTTTACCTCTGATACCTCGTTTATAAAGAGAAGAAAAAAAATAAGGCCTAGTACTGAGCCTTGGGGTACTTTACATTCTATTGGCTTGCAAGATGACGTCGTTGTATCAACCCTTACAAGCTGACTTCTGTTGGTAAGGTATGATTTGCGAGAGGTGTTCCCTTGAAATCGTACTACTGTATGATTAACCCAAATTGATGGATAGTAAGTATTTTATATTTAAACAGAAATGATAAAGGCTCTTTTTGACTAATCTTTCTATGATCTTAGATAACGTGAGAAGGAGTGCAATTGATTGATTTTGAATATTAAACCCTTAACTAATTCTGAACGTGGAGTAGGTAGGTAAAGGTCGGGCTCCACGTTCCTAAGTGGATAGCCCTGCAACGACCTTTCTGAAATTGATAAAGCGAGTCAAGCTGTATTTATTTATACAAAATGGTGTTAATGAATGTGAAAATGTCATCACTAGTTGCGTGTTAATAATTAAAGAAATCTAATCCAGCTTTCAGCTAATGCCAAGAGAGTATAATTTTGATAACAAAAATTTTTCTTTGAGCGTTATTTTATAGCCTACAAGCAACACGTCTCAAAATGCAATGCAATTATTTTTATAGAGACGCAATAATTTCAGAGCAAAATCAGCTATAAAAAATGTCCCATTATCGGTTAGATCTATATATATGCCTCAAACAAAAAATAGAACCAATAACCCCTTCTAGTTCACAGGTTCCTAATAATCAGGGATAAATGTATTTTCCCATAATTGAATTTCATTTTCATTCATTATCACGTGTTAACAGTTACTTTCACCAATTATAAATAAAACGCCCCAATACCGATAAAAAACATCATAAATAATTTATTCTCAGCTTCTATTGGAACTAGATGAAAATTTAATGAGCTCATAAATAATTTATAATTTTAATTTATCTTTACTTTCATTGAAATATACTGATTTTATGAAGTAATCATAAGATCATTTTACAATCATTGTTACTTCCAGCTACAATGTAAAAATTTTTGAATTTAAATGTCTTTATTAATATAATATTATCAGCGATTAATCTGTGGTATGATATTCATTTCTTTCCAATGCTTCCTATTAATTATGGATTTTATCTGCAAGTGCAAGTTATAACAAACAAAACAGAAATGTTTTATGTGGAATTTATATAAGAAAACAATTTCATCATTTCGTTCTGGAATTGGTTGCTATATGTTTGACCAAGTCACGGGTTTTAAAAATAATCATTAGAAAAATCTTCTAGAAGAGGCTACACTAGTTTTGATAAGTAGTTAACCATTTTTACAATTTAATTTCGTTATATAAAGCTTAAGAAAAGTTGGTCCAACTGACTAGAACATGAAACGTTTTTGAAAAGTTGTTGTGTACAAATGGTATTTTCAATAATATGGTTAGTGTTCAGTAAAATATATGTAAAAGACGAATTGAATGTGTATTGTTGAAAAAATTTTATGCATCGTAAAACATATAATAATAATTGACTTGTTAAGTTACTACTTTTGACTTAATCCATTTTCAAAGCATTAATTTTAACTACTCGTGAGTTAATACTGAAAGAGAAGTGATTCTTTATTTGCAAAATCATTCGCAAATCGCTGGCAATGTTAATCTTATACAGGGCGATTCGGAATAGTACTCCAATCTGTCTGAAAATGATTTTATAGGTAAATATAAGGAAAAAAGTTCACATAAGAAAACTTCCAAAAACGCTTCGTAAGCGAGTTATAGTGAGCGATAGATTTCGCCCGGATTCCTGATCCACCAATAATAAGAAGCCATATTGATGTCTCGGGTCTGAAATTCTTCTTCTTCTTCTTCTTCTATATTTTCTATATGCAATTCTGACTGTTTCTTTCTTTTGTTGTGCTTTTAAGTTATACTATCGCTTCATCTTTTCCGGTGTCGACCGACACTTCTCTCGGCCGGCGATTTGTCTCTTATGATTTTCATTTCCATTATTTTTTTCTATTCAATAACCACTCGTTAATCTTCTCCTCGTTACATGTTGTTCTAATGTTGTCGCTACTTACTCGATCTCTCAGTGTGTTCTCCGTTATTCTCCTCAGTTCTCTCATCTCAGCTGTTTCCAACATTCTTTGTGTTTTGGACGTGTCCGGTCGCGTTTCTGCTGTGTGTGTGCTTTGTAAATTCTAGTCTTAGTTTCCGTTCTAATATGTTTGTTTCTCCATATTGTATTATTGAGGCATCCTGCTGCTCTATTGGCTTTCTGTATTTGTTTTTTTACTTCTGATTCTACATCTACATAGCTTGATAGTGTGATGCCTAAGTAGTTAGTTTCCATAATCTGTTCAATGCTGGTACCGTCAATTTCCATTGAAATTGAAATCTTTTGAAATTGTTGTGCAAATTTGTTTGATCTATACGTATTTTGACCTGAAAAGTTGAATAAACCAGGTCTCATATCTGTAACTGTAATAGTTTTTACGTTAACTGACGTGAAATACAAAAACTCAAATTTTATGTGCATATTTTTTTAATATTTTTTGGGTGAAATTTTTCGTTTTTATTTGTTTATGATACAGAATTCAAAAATACATATAACCCTAAATTTCAACCTACTACGATCAACCCTTATTATGAACTTTAAGTTTTTTGGCAAAATTTTTATTTTGTCATCACTTAGAATAAAAAAGTTTATATTGGTCTCAATTTTTCACTCTTCTACGATCAACCTCTATTGTTCCATCGGGATTTTTATTTTTAATTTTAGCCACAGATCCGTAATAACCCTATTGCCAGATGGCAATAGAATATAATAATTGTAGGACGATAAATTCTTATTCAAAGTTTATAATTCCAATTTCCTTTAATTATGTTTTTTTTTCAAATTTAATTTGATCTTCTACCTTCGCCGGTCGATGACTGATCAACTATTCATTTATCAGCTCTTCCGTTGTCACCTCTCATCCAGCAAACATATATATACAGTTTTCGGCCATTTTTTCAGTTTTATTTGGGTACTGATCATAGCAGTGACTATTATACGTGTTATTTTAATTTTTCTGTGCAACTCTATCCATTACACTTATCGTAAATTTATTATTAACTAACGACCATTACTATACCTGTACATATTGTACCTAATATTTTATGGAAATAGTTTTAAATCAAAACAGAAACGTGTTTTATTAATGTGAAAGGTAGTTAAATAATAAGCAAACGAATACAATATTAAGTCACTGTTTATCAGCAATAACTATTTTAACTTGATTTATTTATATGTTCTATGTACAGTAAGCAATGCCAGTAAACGCAAAGGAGCCAATTTGAGTCGACGAACAATCAAATCTAGATATAAGAGCTCGAAGATGAGCGAATTTTCTGACATACACATACAATATAAAATTCATAATTGGTTGGCAGCAAGAGCGATTTTGACAGCAAAAAATTGAACGTTAAATTTTCAAGAAAAAACAGTTGTTGCCTTGGGACTTGGTGTCATACAAATCTATCGATGAAGTTTGCGATCTCAACTAAGCTGTTATTTATCTAATTGAGTTTTCAAATACATTGGATTCGCCAGGAATGCCAACACACCATTTACAATTGAAGGATTGATCTACGATTATTTTGCTCTGTAATTTGAACCCACCACTGCTGTGTAATGGCCCACGATTAGTAATTGAATAATCAATGGAAAAAATGTATTTTTGCCACGAATCCCTATGATTCCTACAGATGTGCCCATTGATATCAACTCCCAATTAGATTGGCATTCGCAATGACAATGAATAAGTCCAGACGTTGTCTATATGTTATTTAGATTTGGAAACACCATGTTTTTCCCACCGACAACTATATATGGTATGTTCTTGCGTGGGAAAAGCATCCAATTTGTTTATAAAGGATAAAGAGGGACTAACCAAGAATATTGTACACTTTATTGCACTGAGAGATTAATTTTTCCTTTTTTCCAACTGCCATAATTAATAGTGAAAATATGAAAAATCATTTTTGATGCTCGAAAGCTATCAAGAATTGTCATTTAAAATATATTCGTTTCTTTGATAAATAATAATTTATTAACCTAAATAACGCATACTGTCATTGTCTACAATGCTTTCGATTTAAGTACATCCCTACCCACTTATAGTAAGTCAGTTATTTTTATTGAACAATAAAATGTTTCATAGAAATAATTTATACGGCAAAACAACGTTTGCCGATTCCGCTAATAAGATATAAGGTATTTCGACACAACGAGATTCGGAAATCAATTTAAAAGTATTGAAAAAGATTATCATGCAAAGAGGGCGTTATTGAAAATATTATGGAATAAAACAATGACAAAAAATGTTGCAAGAGCCAAATGCTAGGTCCTAAAACTTACAAGGTAGGTTTTTATTTTTTGCTTTTGATTCGCCTTTTAAATCTTTATATCGTAAGCAAAATTGAGGCCCTTACTGATAAAAATTCAAAACAAAAATACGTATACAGTCTGGACAAAAAAATACAAATGGTATTTGGAACTTCAGAATGACTGTTAAAAATAATTTAGAGTTTCCGGATTCTGTTATGATTTGAAGATCCTTATCAGTGGAGTAGAAAATTTACACTTATTTGAAGGTTTTATGCTGATAATCATCTTAATGTGCATCAAATTAAATTAATGCCTCAAATTCATAAGTTCAAATAATAATGAATGCATTGAGATTGATTGATAAGATTGAGAAACTGAAGAATGGTATGTCAAAAACAATATCACAGTCTAAAACCCTTGTCTATTGAAACCGTGTAGCTTAAGATGAAGTCAAGCTTCGGATAAAAGAGCCCTTCTAGGATTGCGACAAATTTTACACTACATGACTGCAAAATGTTAGATTATAATATGCCAAGACGAATAGAAGCAGTATTTAGGCGATGTAACACATTGGTGATTTGATATTATAAATAAATATTGAAATTTGGTCTCTTTCAAAATTATGATAAACTTGTGGTGAATCAGAAGATCGAAGTTTTATTCTTTGTAATATATAAATTGGAGTTTATCGATGAAATTTATTTATTAGGTTCGTAATTTCAAAATGTTTTCAACATTTTGGAAGTAATAGAATTTTGTTACTGCATGTTTTGCTCCGTATTTTGATGGCATTTTATAATTATCTTCCGCCACTTAGTATAACGGAAGAGGCACTGTCAGTAGAATTCAAGATTGCTATCGCACCGTTGTCATTATACAGGAAACAAGGACAGGAAATGTAGAGGGCGAAAGCACGCGCCTCTCTAACAAGTGAAGCCAAAATGAATAATAAATGAGTTGTAAGAACTTACTCCCTCTACTCTATTCCCCCCAATAGCTCTTTCTCTCTCTCTCTCTCTCTCTTTACCCTCTTGGCACGTGTTTTTATATTTTCCTGGCCCTCGCCCCTTCCTTTTCAGGTTGTACTTACGGTAGAAATTTTGAATTTTAAGCTTAACATTTGAGGGTAATGCTTCGGAATAAAGATGGAAATAACAAGTGTTATCATTAGAATTAAGGTAATGTTATGACATCAAGAGATGGGGTGAATAGAAAATTTTCTTTGCAATAATATTATCATAACAGTGATCATTTTTGATTTATATAATTGGTCGATGGAATATGAATATAAAACTAATAAACACCAGATAAAATTGTGAATAGAAATTCTCATTCTAATGAGAATATTTGTTTACAGTATTCTAATGTTATTCAGGCATTTAAAAAGATCCAGGTATTTGAGTTTGTGTCAAGTACTTGTTCTTAACGTTGTTGTTTTGTTCTGATTGTTGAAATTATGGTTAGTCTTGCATAATTCATATTTTGCAGATTTACTTTTAGTAATTAAGTAACTATAAGTTATGTTTATGTAGTCTATTCATAACCTAGTTAGTTTAACTTGACGTAATCTTTCGCTTATTGACTGACCAGGTTTCACTTTTGGTCTTACATCGCGTAGTTGCGTTTTGTCCGATGTTTTCCCTTTTGATTTAAGTAGCGGTTTTATATTTTTGTGCACTATCGTCTTCAACTTACTCGTGATTTCACTAATAACTGCTTCACTATTGTGTTCAGCTTCTTCGGTTTCTTGAAGACCAATATGATGAGAAACCAAAAGTAAATTCACAGTGTTATTTATATGTAATGCAATTATGATAATTCGTGTGGATATGTAGGATAAAGCTGGTTAATCATATGGATTCTTCTATATACAGAGTGAGTTTTATGTATTGAACGCCTCAATCATCTCTGAAACCGCTTGTACGATTTTTATGAATTTTTGTGTCAGATCTTTCTTTTTTCCGGAAAAACGATGAACTTTGTTTTTTCAAATGGTTTTTAGAAATCCTTAAGAAATACTGATTATTTTTCATGTAATATTCTCTATACCTAAATGTCATCATTTTGAAGTCATCCAATCCTTCTAATTCTGCCCATTCGCTACTTACCACCACATCTATACCTCCTAACTCATGAACATAAACCTTTGACCTTTCTACTGCCTTCTTCTCTCCCTTGGACTAGAAATATTTCTATAATAGATACCTCACTTACCATTTACAATAACCATGAATCCCCTAGCGTCCTTGTAGAGAAAGCATTCTGCATAAAAAATCTTTCGACCTAATTCTCTATACGGATGCATCTAAAGTTGAATCCGGTGTTGGTTGCGCAGTCACTCAAACCACGAATTCATAAGTTCTTTCCGCTTACCCTCAACGTGTATTGTTTACACCGGTGAACTATACAGTATATATCATTCAAGCTTTCAAATTTATCTCTCCTCTCCATAAACATATCTCCATATGTACCGATTCTCTTTCATCCATACAGTCAATTACAACCATATTGACCAACCATCCAATAGTCCAAAACATTCATGACATCTACTAAACTCTGATTGCTCTTGATATAACAATCTCTCTCATCTGGCTTCCATCGCACACTGGAACTGCTGAAAACGAGTCGGCAGATCGTCATCTTAAAGAAGCCACAAAGAATCCTTCTGAAATCCCAGTTCAGCTTGCCAATGATCTGAAGACTAACTTCAAGAACCTCATTCAAAAATCTTTTTGAATAGGAGAGAAGCTCTGATAAAAAGAAGACTCCATATCAATCACACAAAACCTACTAACGCCTATTTGATATCGGCAGAAAGTCGTTCTGTCTGCCAAAGTTGTCACGGTTCTGTGTCTGTTAAGCACATCCTCACCGACTGTAGAGAATATTCTACCGCATACCAGTAGTTTGATATGAAAACCAACCTCAAGGAGACACTTAACTGACCGACGGAAATGAAGAAAATCATAGAGTTTCTTAAAGCCACCAAACTACACGACAAAATATAAATAATTTACGTATTCTAAAAGATTTTTTAACAGTCCACTATTTAACTTGTGTATCATTTGATTGTTTATGTGTGGCACGTTAAACTGAAATAATAAAAAAAAATGAAGTCATAGCTATATTTTCAGTATCTCAATCAAAGTTACAATAAATATTGTACATTTAAATAAGTACGATTGAATAAACTCGGTTAATTTGAATTTTCTCTACTAATTTATGTACTGATACAAATCTGATAACAAGGTCTAATGTCAGTAAATTAGTAAAAAGTTCAACGAAAGTGGTAAAGTAAAATATTTTCCCAAATCATGCCGCTGAAAACCTACTGAAGACAAAGCTTTAAATGTTTGTGTTATGTTAGAAGTAGATCCACATTTTTGTAGTAGAAAAATTACGAATTTTACAAAACATACAGTAAATTCTATTACAGCAGATGCTCAAAATGTTGTCCTTTCATTTCAATAGAACAAGTCATGCGATTTTCAAAACAATACATTTTGCAACATCCCTGACTGCTCAGATCTTCTTATCTCTGTGGTAATCCTATCTTCTAATACCTGAATATTGGCAGGTTTTGTTTTATAAACTATGTTTTTTAAGTGACCCTACAGGAAATAGTCCAAAGGGTTCATGTAGGGTGATCGCGGGGGTCATCGATAAAACCACGTCTTCTTGACAACACATTATTTAGGTTTTGCCTCACCATACACGCATAGTGAGGTGGGGCACCATCTTTTTGTAGCCAAATATTGTTATTGTATGAAAATTTCTAACAATGAAGCTTTTTTAAATGTAATTGAAAATAATTACTTGAATTTGGAAATATCCGAGCCAGCTCAAGTATAATACTATTCTCCAATGAATATATATACACCATCTAAGTTGCCCTGAATGTCGCTTATTATTCCGGCCAAAACATTCACTTTTTGGAGATTGTTATGTGACCAGTATCTACAATTATGCCGATTTACGTTTCCATGTATACAAAAAGTGGCCTCATTGCACAACATAACATTAATTAAAAAATTCAGTTCATTTTGATTGTAACATTTTTCCATCATTTCCAACTCTTCACGTGTATCAAAATCATCATGTGACAACTCTTGAATCAATTTTACTTTGTATGGATGGAATTTATTATCACGTAAACATTTAAAGATTTGTTTTCCGTTGATGCAATTTTTCTTCGCCCTGATTTGGATAAATCTACTGAACCAGTCTCGTTAAACTTTTCTACTAATTTACTGACAGTAGATCTCGTTATGGGATTTCAGTTAGGATATACATGATTAAAGAAATTACGTTTCTCCTTGACTTCTACGCCTATCACCATATTCTAGTATTATTAAAATATCAATTCGTTCTTTTGCAGATTAACGATCCATTGTTACTTTCGATAAACATCAACAATAATAATTTATTGAAACGTCAAATTTGTTATTGTAGCAGTCATAGCCATCTAAATGTATTAACTTCGGCGGAGATAACTTAAATAACTCTGAAATTATGCCACAAGACCCTTGTGCACAGAAATTCATAAAAATTGTTCAAGCCGTTACCGAGATAATTGAGGCGTTCCATATAATATATAAAACTTTTCACTGACTACTCTTTCACTTCCAAGCTTGGTACGAAAACCTCTGTATGCTTCAGTATAGTTTTACCTCTAAAATAGAAGCAATTAATGAGATAAGTTCACTCATTTGAAATTACAAGTACTGCTCTTTAAAGCGTTGCAGACAGAAACTAACAACATTCTAAAATATATCTACGCGAACCCAGCTTATAGAATAGAGTAGGAGGAGAAAAAGATGCATATACTTTGGGCAACTTTCCAGTCACCCTGAATAACACAGCGTACCGCTTGAATAGTTTGTTAGTTAGGTGTTCCCAAAATGAAACAATCGTTTCAAAAATCTTCATAGATTTCTCACAAATTTCGTACAAAAAAATATTTGTATATCAATTGGTTACATAATTACCGTAGAAGAGTTAAATAATATTGAAAAACTCAGTGTTTCAAAATGTTATTATGAAGGCAGACCAATAAGTACTTAGCCTCGCCTCCTGATGACAACATTATCAAAAAAACAATTCACCATCGTGTAGTACGTTTTCGTAGATGAATACTATTGAAAATTAAGCCTGATAGGACTCGTATGTTTGTTTTGACCAGGTGTGTGAGCTGGGAAGTTCACCGTCTTAAAAATTTGGAAAAAGGAGCATTAGTAAGGTTCGATGAATCAATTCTTGTTTCTGGAATAGAAATCGCAAAGCAATATCAAAGAGTGGATGCTGTGTATACTTCTCCTTCTATAGCAATGATCAAAAATCGGTTTAGCGAGTTTCAAAATGCGCGAGATAGCTGAGACGCTAAGATCGCTTGTGTGAAATTTAAGGAATGGGCTTTTGGCACGATGGATGCCGCATTTGCTCAGTCCGGAAATATAGCAACCATGAGACCACTTCAGAGCAGTGTTTAAACCTGCTTAAGAGTAGTTCTAAGGAGTTCTTGCATTGTTTTGAGATGGTAAATGGAGCAGAAATTCCCTAGTAAATAGTAGAGACCCCAGAGACAAAGAAATAATCGAAACAGTGGGATTCACAAATTATGATCTTCATCGACTAGATAGAAAAAGGAAAAATGGTCATCACTATGCCATATTATTGGGTCGTTTTGACGCCGAGTGCATAAAATATAGACTTGATTTGGTACAGGAAAGAGTGTTCTTCCACCATGAGAACTGGCACTTGCTCATACCTCTGCTTCAGCATTGGCTAAATTGATCGAATCGGCTACGAGCTACTGCCCCATCCATCCTATTCTCCAGATTACTCGCCGTGCAAAAATTTGAGTCGAATGATGAAGTTATCGCCGCCATGAGGGTCTATTTGGCAGACCTCGAGAACACGTATTTTTCAGACGAGGTGAAGAACTTGGAGCATCGCTAGATCAATTAATCGTAACTTTTTAAAAATTTCCGTTTTTTATGATAGGCTGAGTACTTAAAAGCAATTCTATTAAACTGCGAAAAGGTATTGAATACATTGTTTACATTATCCCAACACTCACAATTACACTGTCTGTCACGCTTTCGATAGTTAGACCTTCAGCTACGATAACTTGGTTATCAAAATCCACAAATTCCAACATAGTTGTCAAAAGGTGTTTTTTATTATAAAGCTGGAAACTATTACTTCTTTGAATAGTTGGTAAACGTAAAATTTTCATAATTTGAACACTTTTAATTGGCTTGGGTGACATAATAATCATATTCTATTCCATATAAACAATAAGCTAAAATTTCATGATAAAAAAATAACTGAAATATCTATAGCATAGGTCATATTTATTTATTTATTTATTATATACAGTGCTATATTATCGTTACGAATTGAAGTTAATGCCTCATTTATTTACATGCCAGTAGGAACTGACTATGCTGAAAAAAATAATAAGAAAATTATATTCTGTATAATATCTCAACCAAACACTTCTAGAACAAAATGGTGAATCATTTTAATCAACTTTTATATTAACTCAAAGAACAATATTAATGACTTCAACAATCAAATTACATAAACTGAGAATAATTTCATTAAAACGACTCATAATCACAAAATTAACCCGGAAAGACAAATGAGGGTATATAACCCAAAAGTACAAAGTACAAATGAGTCGAAGCCACTTGTGATAAATCTTTTGTTTCCACCCCTGCAGCAGTCAAAGCTCTCTCTGCGAGACACAATACAATTACGGACGATTATCATTTGTGTTTATTATCGTTACTTATTTATTCGTTTTTTTTTTATATATTTAAGTGGTAAGTTACGCGCTGAAAGGGAATAGTAGTAGAATAAATCTACAATTGCGGTTTGTGTGTTGTATTTACTATTTTGAGAAGTATTTACTTTTATTATCATATTAGAAATATGAATTTGGGTTAT
Source organism: Diorhabda carinulata (assembly GCF_026250575.1). Classification (NCBI taxonomy): domain Eukaryota; kingdom Metazoa; phylum Arthropoda; class Insecta; order Coleoptera; family Chrysomelidae; genus Diorhabda; species Diorhabda carinulata. The sequence goes on along the minus strand of NC_079462.1, from coordinate 22,362,773 downwards.
TCTAGGAACAATAGAGAAAAGACTGGGTATAAACCATAAGTCTTATTACCTGGCGAAATAATTGGAATGAAGTTACTACTACTACCAGTAACTTTGATATATCCTGGCAAAATATGATATTCGCAAATTATGTATGGGCCATAATGGACTCACGCATGGTTATCAAATCTCAGTATCTCCTCCGTCAAATTGCTAACATTGTCATACGGAGTTGAGAGTAAAATATATTCTGAGTCATTTTTAGTTTTACAAATATTTTCAAAAATATGTATATCTCATGCGAGAAAGTATTCGTTAAAAGGCAATCGAATCATAATAAATTGGACGGCATTATGCACTTAATTGTAGTCATACTTGGAACTTAGAAAAAAATCATTATTATACCTCGTTAACTTGCTACAACTGAATATTAAATTATAACAACGTAAATAGACAAGTAAAATGTATCGCCTGTGAAGGAGTTTGGTTTAAACAGGGTACCAGACATCAACTGAGCCCTTTTTGTACCCCATACGTCCATTAGAACTTCGGTAGTCTTTTATCTGACGCAAATAATCTTGTCGCCATCGAACTATCCTTGAAGATTCGGTTATTGTCATTCGTTTATTCATTTTTTTGTGTTTAAAACCACATGCTCACAAAATTTGTATTCTGCTACCTTTTGCTGTATTACTTTTAATGTAGCAACACTGTTCTGCTTATATAAACTTTAAATTGTCCTACATATAAAATCTTGAGTAGCTTTGTCAACTGTGAATGATCCACAGCAACCCCTTTCGTGACTACTCGAAAAATGGAAAATTTATTTACTGTAGTTAATTCAACAATTCATATTATGATTGCATTATCAGATTACTGTTTATTCTCCTTTTTAAAACATCCAAATATATTTAAAATAACGATAAAATAATAACGAAATCTTTATTATTAAATTCATAACTGTCTTTATTCTCACTACACTGTGCAATTTCATTGTCTTCATTCGCGCATTGTCTAGAGAACGCCATGTTTCTATTTATTTAGAATAATTTATGAATTAAATGAATTTCACCAATCCACGTCAATGATTATCGCAGACTTTCTGGTCGGAATATTTCGAAGAAACTGTCTACCCACAGTTTCAGCCAATAGGAATGCATTTATGTTTACAATTTAATGTTTTTATTAGTAAATAGTGGAGATGATGAGTCCACGTGAACTGACGGTTTGTTAGATGTTTACCGAATTACGAGGAGTAAACATTATTTTTCATTTCTTAATTTGGTATGAGTGCCGTGCGTATTTATGAAATATTGATTGTTTCTCGCGTAACTGTCCTCTGGAATTGATATTGGAAGAACTTTAGATATAAACGAAAATTGAAATTCATTAAAAGAGATAGAAAATAATAGAAAATTTCGATTTATAGAAGACATGGGTAAATACTAGAGATACAGGTGAAAAGTAGAAATTGACACAACCTTCACAAGCAGCAATAAAGAATCAAGTTTTTAAGCACCAACAAATCAAGGACACTGTTTTAAATAGGTGATAGAAGATTTTTGATGGAAAGTAGCATAACATTTTTATTAAAAATATTAGCGACGTTAACAAGGTTATGAACTCAGAAGAATTCGAAATGTTATTTAAAAGTGCAAAGTATCGTGTTATAGTCAATTATTGTGGCACTAACATACATCAATGGCTACAGGATTAGATACAAAAATAATAGAAATAAAGGAAAGATTGAAATTGCTTGTAGGCGCAGTATTACAATTTTACGACTATCGAATTTATTTGAACACAAATATAATAATAAATAGTAAAGATCCCTCCATCACTGGTACCTACTTGAATTTTTCACGTAACGATAATCTAGCTAAATAATCTCATTTTTAGTTTATTAAAGTGTAGTAGATAATTTTTTCAAGACAATTTGAGAACAGTGAAGTACCCATTTACCGAATGGTCTGTCATGTGACGTCGTATGTGACGCGAAATCTGGCAGCTGTGATATAAATGCATGAACTTTATAAGTTGAATCTCATATTTACCGTATTTAAAATGAATCTCTCAGTTATAACCAGAACCTTTTTTACTAAAACTAAAAAAGATAATATTTCCATCAAATATTCAATCCTCCTGTATTTCACGTATTACACATTTTAACTTTACTGACTACTAAACTGACAACATAAGTGAAATTTTATGTTAGGTCGTCAGATGAACTTGACAAGGTGTCTAAATGGGTATACGAACCTCCGATATCTTTTATATTAGAATCATAAAAGAAAGAGTGTATTTTTTCTGAACGCATTCTCATGAATATTTCGGTTATATTAAGAAAAATATTGATACATTAAATTCATTAAGATCGATAACTGAATTGGGAAACATGAAAAATATATTTATAATGCCACTTTGTACTCGCCAAGACCATCTTCTAAAATCAGTTTTCTCAAGCAGTTCCACGAAGAAATCATGAATGTGAATTATGGAGAGTAGAGGTGAGGAGGAGTATTTAATCGGTCAGAATTATAAATAACATTTCAAAAACATTGCAGAAGGGCGTTGATGTAGACAAATGGTATAAATGGTATAAATGTAGCGATTGTAGATGTTGAAAATTCGATATTATTATCGAAAATTTCAACGACCTTCGATGTTCAAAATAATGTATATATAATCTAGAAGAATTATTATAATGTCAATGGGACGCCAACCTTATTTAACACTTTTTATATATAAATATTGTTCTCCTTCACTCCGATTACATAAATTTTTGTTTTGTAAAACTACTTAATCAATGTTTCTTTTTTATCGATGCAATCTATGTACATGTTACATTTTTTGTACAGTCAATGGTCATATGAATCTGTGATCCTGGGTACTAATCGTCGTGTAACCACTCTGAGCTTTGTTTAGTAAACTTTCCATTTGTCGTTTGAGTTTGATATTTAGGATTTGTTTTTGTAGGTGGAGTGCGAGGAGCGCACAAGCATCGAGCGCGCAGGTACATTTAGAAAACATTTCGTACATCTAGCGTACACTACCTGTGTCAAATCCAGAAGATCGTTCAACAACCGCACAAAAAAATTTCATCTACCTGATAGATTCCTAGAAATGGGCAAACATATGAACTTTTGAATAATTATTATTAAGACAAAACGAAAAACTATCAGCAACATTTAAGATTTTCCAAAATGAGCAAATGTTCAATATCATATAAAATATTGAAGAAAAATTGATAAAAAAAATTATTTTTTCTAAGAATGAGTGCAATACCAAGTATAATAATTGAAAAATTGCTTATTTTGAACTTTTCACAAAAAAACCTTTTAATTTAAGAATGGTTAGGTTGGGTTAGGAGTCTATGACTATAATCTCATTGATGAGAAAGTATTAACTCTTTGTTACTCTGTTGTTAACTCTTGTATAACTTTTCTCCATTTATTTACGGTAATAAACGTTTCAAGCTAAATACAGGGAGAGAGAAATATTCGTTGGTTAAAGGTTGGTAGGATAAGGAGGATTTTTGTAATGTGGTTGGTTTGTTGGAGTAGGCCCTGATATAGAAATAGCTCCCCTGCAGGGCTGGGGATGTGGTGGTTTTGTTGGGTTGTGTTTGCCTAAATATTTCTAAGGGAAGATTTTGGCCAAAAGAAAACGAAAACGAAACTTGTGAGCAAAAACAAAATCCAGGGATTGAAGATACCGTCTTTATACCTACAAATATGCGCTCCATGCAGCTCCTATGTAATCTGTGCGCTCGAAACACCGTGCGCGCGACTCGCGACTCACGTGCGCTCGATGAAAGCATTCGTTTTTGAAGCAATGTTCTAATTGGCTTGTTTCCACAATAATTATTGCAGTCTTTATTAACCTTTCTTATGTATGAATAAGTTTGCTATGATTTCGCAATATTCAGGTATCTTTGGTAATTTTAACCACGTCTATTTTTCTCTCAAGCTCTTCCTAGAAATGATTTCGTGCTGCAGTATTTTGAACTTTAACATGTTTCCTCTTAGCTTTGCATATTTTATACTATTATTTTGTTTTTGTTGGCATTTATTTTCCCCTCTTTTTTAAATTTTTATTTGTTCTCTACTGTTCTTTGGTACTTCTATCACAATTCCCTTGAAGTAAGCGTGTGAAATAGTAGACGAAGATCTTGGATAGCTAAAGCCCTCCCACTTTTTGAACTTTTCGAAATAAGGTGGATAAATAGATCAGCTGTAAACACTGCGCAAGAAAAGGGAACAAAAGAATAATTTGAGTCGCACTCTGTAGCATATCCTGATTCATAACGTAACATACAAAATTCCTTGAAATAGTTTCATAGTTGTAAAGTTGGATCTTCATTATTGTCGCTTTATTTCTGTTTTTGTTTCGTATCTTTTATAAAGTCAAATGTACTTGCTAATTAGAAGAAACTCCACTCTGTCTTTACATAATAAGATTATGCTGTATATGCAAATACTTGAGCCTGTATGGACTTATGGTATTTAACTATGGGGATATATCAAAGCAAGCAAGTAAGCAATCATTCAAAAATTCCAAAACAAAGCATCGAGGAACATGGTAGATGACACTTAATACGTTCGCAATAGTAACCTCCATAGGAACCTGGAAATTAACATTGTTGATCAGATCATCAATAAACTAACCCAGAGTCATGAAGAAAGACTCCATCATCATGTCAGTATCGAGGCTATCAACCTTGACAATTCTGGTTTAGAAAGAAGAATTAATACACATTAAACATTAGTTCAATCCATTCTACATTTTATCTTAATTTAAAGTTTCAAACTCTATTAGATAAGTTATAATTAAATTGCTCATTGGTCACTGTTGACCAGATTGTAATATAATAAATGCATTCAGCGGTGTTTTTATAGAAAAATATCATTTCAGACACATCTATTTTATAGTTTTGGTTTGTTTGCTTGTTTGTATTATTCGGAATTAAAAATTCTGGAAGTATTGGAAGATGGCTTCTTTCGATTTGCATAATTAAATAAAACTACTTGAACTAGCTTTGAGATTTTCTAGACATGATTCAGATAATTGTAAGTTATCTATATTCCAATAAATACTCCAAATATGTTTTATAGACCAGAAGATTATCAGACATGTTTGACAACCACTCGATATCTCTACAATATTACGTCACTTTCCCCTAGTATCAACAAGTGAGTCGAGTTTTAGGTTTTTTTTTAATAACTACTGTTTTTATAATGATTCAAATAAATGTTTAATGCTTTAAAAACCTGTGAAAGCCCTAAATCGCAGTTGGCGTTAAACTTGTTTGTGGCAAAATACGCGTTGAAAAAAATCATTAATAATTTAGAAAATCGTTTTATCATAACTTCAACTTATAAATATTGAAGTTGGTGTGCTGTTCTACGTGTGTTTTGCCTTAGAATTATTCAGTATTAACGTATTAGCGTCTCTTGTGTCTATTTATTTATCATTCACTGACTTTTGAAGTTGGTAAATACATACCGGTTTGAAAAGTATTTCGAAGAGAAAAGGATATTCTGAAAGAATTTCCTCTTTACGAGGGCTGCTACTTTAGCAGCAACACTGATGTGATTATGTCAAATCTGATATTTTCTTCATAAAGTTTGACATTTTTAATGGTGGACGCACCCATCACTTATTTTGTAAAACAATAAAATCATATCCAATTATAAAGATTTGTTTTTATTTGTCTCAAAACCTGAGTGTGAATACATAATATTATACTTACACTTGGAGACCCATTTTCTGTTATACCGTCTATTATTAGAATCAATTTCTAATTGACCTGAACTGTCATTTGATATTGAAAAAGTATTTTTCGAGGATATCAGGAATTAGCATAATTTAAAACAGAATTAGGAGAAACTACATAGTTGACACTTGAGAATTACTCATAATCAACTCTCAATATTATTGTGTGTAAACACTTGACGGGCAAAATTTGAGGGTGAATGCGACGATAACTTAAGTGGAATATGAGCTCTTTATAACAAAAATATGAATAGTGCTACCATACTCAGTGATTTGGCGATATTAACCATCACTCAATAAGTCGTGTGTAACTAAGAAAAACACATTTTTTTGCTAAAAGACGATTTAATTCATCAATGTAATCTCCTTCGAGAGCAATACCATCATTCCAGCGCTACTCTAACTTATCATTGCGATGCTTGAGGAAGGCCTTGTTTTTTGCCTCAAAATAGGCTCAGTTCCTGCAAATGCTTCTTCATTTGAGCTGAATTTCTTACCAGCGAACATTTTTTTGAGATCAACGAATAGCCAGTAGTCACTAGGAGCCAGATCTGTACTATAAGATGGATGAGGAAGCAATTCGAAGTGTAATTCGTTCAATTTAACCATTATTGCCTTCGACTTGTAAATCGGTGCATTGTTTTGGTGAAATAGTGGTTTTTTTCTTCAACATATGAGGCCGCTTTCCCTTGATTTTTGCATTCAAAAGATTCAACAATTTTATGTAGTATTCGCTTTTGATTGTCTCTTCCTTTTAGAGATAGTCAATGAACAATATCCCATTCCCACTCAAAATAGTGATGCCATAACAGTCCCAACTAACTGTTGTGCCTTTGGATACTTTTAAGACTAACCAAGATAACAACGTCTCTCTACCTTCCTCACTATTTCATTACATCCTTTCCTATTTCTTACTTACACCCTACAAACGAGAGACATTTTTGACCCAAGTCTTTATTGAATCAATCGTCCACCCGGCATGGCAGCGAATTATATTTCTTTGATATTAAAATTTTCAAGTAGTTAATCAAATGTTTATTTTTGTATTACCTCTTTGCCATTCTCGATGCTTAGATTCGTGTCCGTAACTTCCTCTGATGTCTTGGACGAGATGTGGACTGTCGATTATTATGAATGAAAAACTGGTCGCTAATGATGATAAAAGAATTCGTGAAAATCTTCGATTCCTATTAAAGATGTTTTCATTAAGTTTTTCACAAGTCCCAGACAGATTTAAATTGGAAGCTAGACTATAACAAATTTTGCGAAAAGTGGGTGTAGAAATTGTTTGCAAACCACCATAAAGTGAATAGAAACAGATTCATAATTGATCAAATAAGTTCTATCAAAGAACTGAGAAAATTTTTGCAAACTGTGTCACCAGAGAATATCAAGGCGACTGCCTTTTGGGATAGACACCTTTTTGGAATCTCACATAACCTTGGGAAAAAGTTTCAAAATAAGCGTCGATGAAACTTCCATAATCTACCCTATAGTTTCGATCTTGCACCTAGTGATTTCTATTTGTTTCCAAGAATAAAGAACAGGCTAGCAGCACAGTGCTTTAATGACGATGAGGAGATGCAGGAGCAGACGAAAGCAGTTTAAGTACACCTTTTCAATTTGAATGGTGATTCTTTCACTACGGTTTCCACAATTCAAAAATAAAATAGAAATATTATTGGAGACGAATGAATATAAGTTTAGGAATTCACACCTGACATTCATAGATCAAATTTGTCAATTATCTCTGCATTGATGCCAAGTGAAGTGAAAGTATCAAATGAATAAAGACTGCGAAAACGCTATGAGCTCAATTGACTGTCGATTATGAATTTCCTCTTCTTTATATTATTCACATTTATTCCTAATTTTACGTGTAAGTGATCCTCTTTGTTAGCTCAATAGGTTGTAGGAAATTTGTAAGGAGTTTAATGTATTTTAGTTTTAGTAAAAAAATGCATGTAGCGCACAATCCTGGTTCTCGTAATCTAGTAATAATGTCTAAACTGAAACTATAAGTATCGCGAAGCTATTCTGATCTAATATAACCCCTTGGCTCAGAATTTTTATGGCATTATTTTCATCTTTATATATAAAATACATATAAAATGTAGTTATAATTTCAAAAATTGAGTAGGAAGAAAGATACAATAGGAAGCCCAGAGCTCTAAATTGGATAATGCTTAGATGGATCTTATAACAATCTATTATTTTTATCAATGTCTGTCAGTCTAATAGCTGTTGGTGTGAATATAAAAAAGCTTTAACTTTAACACAAATGATTCATAATAATTTCTTTATGAAATAATAATAAACATTCCAATAAATATAGGAATTGTTTTTCAATCATCATTTATTTATAATATGGTGTTGATAGGAATGAAATTATTTGGTTTAGTTAATACGAATAAAATTATTTAATTCGAATAATGAATAAATGCGGTTGGGTGTGGTGTGATTATGATTATAAACGCATTGTAGAAAGATAATATTAGAAATCTTAATAATTTCATTAAAACTTTTCGAAAAATAGAAAAAATGGATAGCATTTAATTGCCACCGATGTACAAATAGTAATTTTGAATCATGATATGTTTTGGATACGTTTTCACCTACCAAAACTGACACATTTATATGATCTTCTCAATATTAATAATACTACAGGAGCAAGCGGGAATTTTCTTCCACACAAATTTTTATCTTCTGGTTATCCTTTACTACTGCAGGTAAATTAAAGTTACATGAGCAGAGAATTGCTTTCAAGTTATAGAAATAAATTTATTTACAAATCTCAAAATTGCAGCTATTTATCGGTTATTTTCCTTACTACAAAATGTTTCTTGTTACAGGGTGATCTTTTTTCCGGATTGAACGATGGACTGATAAGTAGGGCCGAGGCCCTAGCGGCTGTCGATATTAAACACCAGGGAACTGGCGGTCATGGAGGTCTTCCTCAGCTCAAACATGATATGATGTACCATCACAGTATGGGAGCACCACCACCGGTCAGTAGGCCACACCATCAGGTTAGACAGCACTCACTGTGGCCCATATTAAGCCAATTACTCATCTCTGTTGTTATTCATTTTCTGCGTTAATCCAGATGTTTTTAAATCTATTTTTGATTAGTTTATCATGTGACCAAATTAATGGTCAGCCAAATATCAAAATAGATTTGTTACATCTCAAATACTGTTTCTAATTTTAAAACAGCTCAAAATGCTTGATTGAATTCCCATGAAGCAAATAGCAGCGATGCCCGGTGTTGTCCACAACTCATATTAGAGAATAAGCGGGCTCTGAAGAGATCCAATGTGATTACAAGATCGCTACCTGTGTTTTTACCTTTGCGAGGCTTAAAGGTATTTATTTCGACAAAAAGGTCGATTGTCGCCACGTTCTTCGGAAGAGATGTAAACCTAAATTAGTAAGAATGTCGTTGTTTTTTCCTTCCAGCAAAATATGTTTTTTCCTTCCAGCAAATTATGTTTTTGAATCATCAAAATAGCAAGGGTGAAAGTTGTAACGTACTAAATCTATTTTAAATTGGAGTTTGATAATTCAATAATGTAATAAATTGATTAAATGGAATATGCGATGTAGAATCCGAATATTTGGATGTTCTGGACGAATAGTTCAAATAAATTTGTGGAAAAGAACATACAGAAAGTTGAGCTATTATAATATGATATTATGGATGAATTGTCCAAGATACAAAATAGTTTTTCAGTACTCAAAACCGAAACATAAGTTGCAACTAACGTTTGATTAAAATCAATATAAAGTCGTATTGAGCAATTCTCCTAGAGTTCCCTCTAAATGACTTATAATCAATACTATCAATTCCAAAATTTTGCCAATTATCGATTCTTCTACAATTGAATTTTGGTCTTAAAAATAATAATCCGATGAATACTTCAAACAATAACATCGAATAATAGAGACGGGCCAACGCAAGGTTGAAGAAAAAAATAGACATTGTAACAATCTTCTTTCAAAACAGATTAGGATATAAAACAAAGAATAAAAGGCAAAACTGGACGATAGGAGAGAGCGCAGAAGCTAAAAAAATTTGAAGACTGATAAGATCTAAAATAAATATAGAAAAAATGAATGACTTAAAAGAGAATGTTTAAAACAACTATAGAATGGATAAAAATCTGAAACAGACCGTGGGCCTAAATATGAAAAAGAAAATAATCAGATAGTACTCGACACTAAAGAAGAAAATAATGTTTGGTAAAATAACATATAAAAACTATTGATATCAATATATCATTAATCGTTCCACCATTAACTTAAGACGAGATTGAGAAAGCAATACATGAAAAAAAAATATAATAAAGCAGTTGACCTATATGCAACTCTGGAATTCTGAAAGGTGGATAGCAGCACTACAAAAAGTGTTTAACACCAAATATGACGCAGGTCATTGCTCCAAACAGTGATTGTGCACAACTTTTATCCCATTTCTAAGAAAATCAAAGCAAAAAAGTACGAAGATCATAGACTTATTAGTCTGATGAGTAATACCTCAAAAATAATTCTGAAAATCAAACACTGAAGAATAAATTGGAAACGCGTCATATGAGCGAATCACAATTTGGGTTTAGACAAGGATTAAGTACATTAGGATTAGGTAGAAGCAATAATCGCCACGCAAGTATTAGTCTAGACTTACCATAACCAAAGAAAAGATATCTGTCTTTGGTTCATTGAGTAGAAGAAGGCTTTAGATAGTGTACAACACCACAAACTAATGCAGCTCCTCCCTTGACATAGATCAGAAGTACATTCGATGCATCGAAAACTCATATTTAAACCAAAGAGCACAAGTAAAAATAGATAAGAATATGTTCAATTCCATAAAAAATCGAGAGTTGGATGTGAATGTGATATTGGAGTTAATATTAATGAATTAACAATATCACATATGCAGAGGATACGGCTTAATCGCTGATTATTTGTCAGACCTACACCAATTGTCGATAAGGTATAAGGTATAAAAAGAAAGAAGAAAAATAGGTTTAGATACACAAAAAAACAATCATATCTAGAAGCCGCAAAATACAGGGTGTCAAACGACGAACTAAAACTATCTGCATATACTTTTTTGTAAAAAATTTGACCCTTATAATTTGTTTTTTACGAGGATACCCGTAAAGATATGAAAATGGTTTCTGTTCGGTCAGACGTATTTGAATCTATATTGGAAATTTTTCATTTTATACAGGGTGTGTTTAAAAAGTGTCCAAAGTTTTACTTCATAAATATCAAATTTGTGTTTTTTTTTAAATAGAACCACCCGGTTTTTTTACAAATTTTGACACAAATTGTATGAATAGAGATGCATTTTATGTTTTCGTAGAATACGGTAAATCGACGATTTGCTTACATTAAATTGAGAACGAGCTAAGATCAAGAAAAATACTTTTTCATTTCTTAGTGCTTGTATCAACGTCAACGGGTCAAAATAAAACTTGGGCCACACTTGCATCTCTAAAAATTTATTGAAAACATTTAATATCTGGAGAACGGTTAGGTTTAGATTTAGGAAAGTATACGTGAATTTGCGTTATTCTTTACATCTGATTGCATTAAAATAGAAAAAAATTTGATATTTATGAAGTTAAACATTGCACACTTTTTATACACACCCTGAATAGAATGAAGAATTTTTGAACATAGATTCAAATACGTCTGACCTTGCTTAAAGCAAACGAACAGAAACCATTATCATATATTTAAGGATATCCTTGTAAAAAAATAATTTATAGGGGTCTGAAACGCTCAAATTTCTTACAAAAAAATCAATCACTCAAAAACTATGCATTTTTCGAAAAAAATTTTAGACAAAAGTATACTAAAATTTTACGTAGATTGTAAATGTATTAATATATAAGGTGTTCTATTCAAAATAACAAAGTTACAGTCGACTTCCGGTAGAACCGGTAGAAAGAATGAATAAATTTTTGTATATGGCTTTTCTGGCATTTCTAAAACCACAAAAAGTGTTTACCTGTTCCAACTTTGGGCTCAATCTAGGATCAAGATTCATCAAATGCTACGGTATGGAAAGTTGGACATGGAAGAAGGATGGAATTAATAAATTAGATACTCTCGAAGTGTGAATAAATGGCAGATCCTTAAAGTACCCTAGATAATTAGACTAACAAATAAAGAGATGATTGTTAACAAACAACGGGAATACTTTTAACTTATTAAAAAGAGAAAAACAGTATATAACTTAAAATACAATTCCCGTTAATTGAGGCCAATATCGTAGGCCGGATAGAGATCGGAAGAAAGAAAATGTCTTGGTTAAGAGATCAGACAATTTACAGGCCTACACATGTATGTGTTATCGTAATCATCTATTTATGGTTTGGATAAGAAGAAGAAAAATACGTATGTTTAACAAAAAAAGTCGGACACTCTGTATAAACTCTAAAAAGGCTACCATTATGTTATAAATATAAAATAACCACCCCTTGTGTTAACACGGCATTAAATAACTTTCCACCATAATCCGAAAATTTCATGGTCTAATTTAGGAGTCCTTTGAGAATTCACTTAGATAAAACGTTGCTGATATACTCACTATAAAAAAAACTCTAACGACTCGACTGCGTGGTAGCGATCAATATTCCCGAAGGACGGTGATTTTTTCGACATACTTTCAGTAATATTAATAAATTGATCAGAATTTCTAATACATTGAACGTTTAGCATTAATTCTGAAACTAGTTTATGATTTCAGATATCGAATTGTACCATTATTGGACATTAGGTAAAAAATATATATGGAAATCATTAGCTTCGTTCGCGGTAGATAATTTGGACACGTTCCAAATGTATTTTGAATATCTTTTGGACGTTTGCTTTGTTCAGATTATGTTCTGATCATATTTCCTGAACATTTAAAATTATAATATGAATTCAAAACTAGCTAGGAGAATAAAATGTATATAAGTAACCAGCCAAAGGTTTATTCTTGTTATTTCTGATTATAAAGTCAACTACCACGTTCTTGAAATACAATTTACGTAGAAAACTACATAGGGTAAAGGTTTTTTCGTGGTAAATATCACAAAAACAATGAATGCACATGTGCCAGATAAAAAAATCCTTATCCATGTGCGAGGATACATTGAACGTATTCAGAACACGTTCGGAACTAGAAATCTGTGCTCCACCAACACAGGATTTCAAATAAAAAATATTTTATTAGCACCGTGAACGCACAATTGCATGTGCATGAATCTGGTGACAGAACATATTCACAGAATATCTACAGTGAACAAAGTTATTATATACGAGAAATGAGTAGTTCAAGGATTAATTGAATATAGACTAAGAACCAGGGTGACCATACTATACACACATATCCTTACAAAAGCGAAAACGTTCATGATTTTGTCAACATATGATTGAGGAGATGTTCTTTGGTAAACAAAAATCAAAGACAATGTAATTTTATCGAAAACTGAATATTAGGATATTTTGATGGGGTGAATTTTAGTGATTATGGAATCATATTTAATATCGTGGGAAAATATTGCATTTCAACATAATGAGGCATCTAAAACAGCCATAAAATGGATGGTAAACTGATGGGGTGGGTTTCTACTAGGCTCTTTTAATCATAAATAAAATAGTCGTGGCATAATATAAATAAGTTTGAGAAAACCTCATTTCAAAGCGCGTCAAACTAAAACGTTGAAAATAATTATTAAAATAAGCTTAAAACAATGATGGAAGAAAATACTAGTATTATTTAAAAAAAAGCCTCAAGCGCTGGATGTATGAGAAATATGAAATGAACCGGCCCACGTTTTACAATAATACTAGTATTTTTCAATCATTATTGCTTTAATTTTGAAAATTATTAAACTTTTTAGTTTGATATGCTTTAAAGGCGTGCTTTCAAGTTTTTTAAACTATATTTATTTAATTGATACCCCTCTCATATAATGAATGGCTTCACTGCTTATATACCTACATCTTGTCGTAACTTATATCGAGACGTAACGGTATCGTTGCTAAAGTTGTCGATGTGCTTGATTTCCAACATGGAGATCGGAGGTTCGAAGCCTTTGTCGAACGAAATTTTTATTAAATAAACCTCGTAGTCCAAAGGACATTTACACACAAACCAGCTCAGAATAAAACAAACAAACCCATAAGCAGGTTAAGCTAATATAAGCATGGCAAACATACTCCGAGAACATCCTACAAGAACAGTATCTGAACTTAGGTTAGGCGAGGTTACGGAATGATAAACTATAAAATTGATTATTGTTTATTTTCAACGATTTGTCCAGTTTTTTCTCTATTTAATGTTAAATGTCAGTGAAATATGTATAACTTTTGAAGCTTCATATTTAAAAACTTTATTATTACAAAATTAAAAGTGTTTACAACAATCTTATTTTTATATTGAAATAAATACTTACACAAAATATGATCTTTTTGCGTATTAATTTTTAGAATATTCTAGATTTTTCTTCATGTAACTAGTATGTATTTTTTTGTGATTACACGATATCAAGCATATTATTAAACGAATATAGATAGAAAGTTAGGTAGAATTTAAATTTTCAATCAATAGATGAGCCAACTGAAATGCGAAAGGGTTCGTATGTAAAAAGAACTACCAAAAAAGTCTCTAATTTGGCAAGAAATTGTGTTCAATACATATTTCATTTTGTGAAATCATGCTGGAAAAAAGTTAGTCAATTTCATGTAACTTGCACGAGAGTTGAATGAATCTTGCAATGGAAAATAACCATTTATATGACATTTTCGAAAGCTAAATGGTACTCAAAATAGTTAGAAACACGTTTAAAAATTATTCACACAGCTCTTATCTATCTGAATAGGACTATTTAGTCCCAGAGCTGGCTACAAAAAACAGGGTCGATAAGGTGCGCGCCATTTCAGCTTGTAAACTGGCGGCTCCCACTTAATACATCACCGAACGCCACTTCTTAAGGTCAGCACATGTCGGATATGAAAATGCCAGCCGGTTTTCCCGAACGAAAAAATTGGCTGAAAAACCTCATAACGGGCGCGCGTGAAACCTTTAGTAACGTGGGGTTCAAACCTCAAATAAGAGCGGTGTAATAGCGCAAGAAGTTTTGCAGGCCGGAAAACCCTCATAAGAAGTGATCGAAAGTGTCGGAAAACTCATCTGAAAAATCTCATAACGTGCGCGCGTGAAACCTTTTGTAACGTGCGGTTTAAGCCTCAAATAAGAGCGGTGTAAAAGTGCAAGAAGTTTTGCAGGCCGGAAAACCCTCGTAAGAAGTGATCGAACTTTATTAAAAAGTATAACCATTCCCAGAAGTTTTAAAAAAAATTTGATCAAAATCACTTGATAATTGGCGCAGTAAATGAATTAAAAAAAAATTAGAAGCCCGTTTTTGCGTTGTTGGCGGCGGCTCGAGTAGGTGGAAAATGAGTAAGCGCTATAAAATCACGCGCGCGATAAAAAATGATTATATTTCAGCGAGTTTTCATCGTATCTTGATGATTTTTTTTTAATTTCGGGTAGCTCAAAGAGGTATTTTGAATGGAGACATCAAAAAAAATTTTCCATTAAGCCGAATACGAAAAATTTTCATTTCAAATATACGCCGATTTTCTTCAATTTTTTTCGGGGGTTTTCCGGCCAGCAAAACTTCTTGCGCTATCACACCGCTCTTAGTTGAGACCCCAAAAACCTAATAAAAAAGTTACGCGCGCGCACTTTATGAGGTTTTTCAGATGAGTTTTCCGACACTTTCGATCACTTCTTACGAGGGTTTTCCGGCCTGCAAAACTTCTTGCACTATTACACCGCTCTTATTTGAGGCTTAAACCGCACGTTACAAAAGGTTTCGCGCGCGCACGTTATGAGGTTTTTCAGATGAGTTTTCCGACACTTTCGATCACTTCTTACGAGGGTTTTCCGGCCTGCAAAACTTCTTGCGCTATTACACCGCTCTTATTTGAGGTTTGAACCCCACGTTACTAAAGGTTTCACGCGCGCCCGTTATGAGGTTTTTCAGCCAATTTTTTCGTTCGGGAAAACCGGCTGGCATTTTCATATCCGACCTGTGCTGACCTTAAGAAGTGGCGTTCGGTGATGTATTAAGTGGGAGCCGCCAGTGTACAAGCTGAAATGGCGCGCACCTTATCGACCCTGTTTTTTGTAGCCAGCTCCCCGTCTAATTTCACTCAACCGTTTTATTGAAGTGGTTAAAACATTGTCAGGAGAATAATTATATACAGCTGGTTTAGCACTACACTACCTATTTTGTATTCTCTTAAGGCACTACTCAGTAATTATAATATATCCACTTTACTGTGAAACCTGTTCAAGATAATTCCAAGAAAAACGACCCCCTGTTGACTGTATTCAAATTCAATTATTCATATATTTTTTCTGAAAAATAGAACTGTAATTTTAATGACGTTAATGACTTTTATCAGCATCAATGACAAATTTCCTATATACTAGTTCTGAATAAGTGAAAAAAATTTTACTTGTACCATGTACCATCATTCAGAATTACTTTACAGTGAAAGAATATGGCTACGTATGTTCTCTACCTCCAAATAACCCCAAGACAACGTGAATGGCCTTATGCGAGCTCATTATTATGTTATTCATAGTAATTTTCGCAGTTTGGCAAGGAGACTCAAACGACACTATTACTAACTAATATCAATATGACTCCAAACAACTTCCCGAATACCAGAAGTCTTAAAAATATTATTATATATAATGAGAGCTTATTTTTTCATTCGTTCGTGATTGTTGAATGAATCACCGTACAAATTTAATTCATTAATAACTGATAAAAGCACAAGATACACAATCTAATTTCTTCGTTGTCCTGATTGACTAATTTCCATTTTTTCCAACTCTTAATATAATTCTATAAAATACACTGAAGTTTTTCATTAAAATTAGCGATACGACGGATGAAACGCTTGGAAGTAACACTTATATTTAAGTGCTAATTTAATATTGAATATATGATGAATAAATGAAGTTTCCTTGCCATAAATTATTAATAGTTCTGCATCCAGACAACTTAGTTATAAAATAGAACAGATGTTTTAGTAATGAATAGTGATATAAAAGACTTTCCTTGTAGCATATGATAACGTAACAATCAATTTTTGATATTCATTAAAAGATAAAAAGTTTCAAAATGAGTTACCCTATCGCAAAATATAATATGTGTATGTTGTTTCTAGTGAAACGAGAATAATACATTGAGAATGTATTTCCGTAACATGAAGTGTCCATAACAACGAAATGATCTAACAATCAAATTCCCGTATATAATGTACAAACAGATTCATCAGATTACATTGTTGAACTTTTGATTGAAGCAAAAAGTGTAATCTAAAACAACTTAGAAGAAAGAAAATTACCAAACTAAATATATTTTCCTTCGAGCGTAGTGTTAATAATATAGAGACTTAGAGTTCTGCTGATATACTTCTATTCTGAAGAAGAAGGTCTATTTCAATTTGTTTCTATTTGGTTTCGTTAGGCGCGTTTCATTCAGGTTCTTCTTCAACGTATTGTAGGCCTTAAGCCTGTAGCTTCCAACTTGTCATCCTTGAGATGTTGATGTCCATGAATCCATCCATCTTTTTGGAGGTCTTCCTAAAGGTCGTCGTGTTCCTGGTTTACCGTGCGATCTTTACTAATCTTTCTCTGGTCATCCTGCGACGTGTTCGTTCCAAGCTCTGCTACGTTTACGTCCCCATCTAACTACGTTTTCCACCTCACATTCGTATCTTATGTCTGTGTTTCTCTTTCTGTCTCTTAGTGTTTACCCGCATATGTTTCTGAGTATTTTCATTTCTGTTGTTCTTTTGTTGTCCGCTCTTGTTTCTATAGCATATGTCAATATGGGTCTAACGCAGGTTTTGTATATTTTAACTTTTGGCAAAAGTTAAATTCAGGTTTGCAAACAAGTGAAAGTCGTCACTACTTTAAGTCGTGATTAGCGCAATACGTGCAGTGAACAACGGTAAAAATATGGTTTCACCTCAGAATTCCATCAAGACGCATGGAGTTGCGTGAAATTTTGGAATTAAGTTCTATTTACCCTTCACTTTAAAATCCACTCTATGCCAATATGCGCAAATTATTGTAAGGGGTGAAAACTGCCCCTTATTGTCAAAATACAATAAAATAAAAGTTAAAGCATTTAGAAAGTAAAAATACATTGTTAGGAATAAAATAAAGATCGCATGATAGGATACTATTTATTTTTTCACACAGATGCTTCATGGAATACCTTTATAGGTGCAAATATGAAGATTCCCCGGAGTGCCCAGCCTGTGCAGGAGTGGACATGCTTCGTCTTACCTAGGAAGCAGCACTTCTAGGAAAGGTCACGCCTCAAAGTATGTTGAGAGCTACGCTGTCATCAGAAATTGCATGGATAGCAACGAACACATTCGCTGCTGAAGTGCTGAAAGAGCTCCGTGCTGAAGAGAAAAGAAGAACGAAGTAGAGAAATTGTGATTGTGGAAGGAAGAGCTGAATAGCTACAGCCCTCCTTGCGAGGTAGTGCCTTACGGCGGTCCAAAGATAGAGGAGGTTTTTAATCGGTATGGGAAAGGCTTCCGAGTCCGACATACCAGTCGCATAACAACAAGTCCTGACGATACATAAAGTAAAACACACACACAGAATAGAAGCCTTACTTATAATTAAAAAAAATTGTTGGTTTGTTTTAGGTATAACTATCTTTATTTTTGAGAATCATTTTGTAGCAAGATTTATAATCTATTATATATAGGCTAAAAATTACACCATTTATTTTTAAAACGGAAACGTTCAAAGGACTCCAAAACGGTACCAGTCTCACGATAGTGTGAACTTTGAAAGGTTATATTTCGGTTCATTATGAAATCAAGAAAAAAATAAACAAGCAAATTTTTTATGAAAAAACCTTAATTTTGCAGATTTAATGTTTCTTTCATATTTTCAATTTATTTTTGATAAAAGACAATTTTTTTATATATATATTAATCGGGTTAAAACGTTCTTCGCCGTCTTCCGATTCCCAGTTTCCATTTTTCTCGATCTTCCCAAAGATCTTCTTCCAATCCTCTCTCTCGAATATCCTTCTCGATACCCTCCCTTCCTCGCGGTGTCCAATTTAAAATTTGTTGGGGTATGCGGTCTTCAGGCATTCTTTGGACATGTCCGTACCATCTTAACTGATTCACCCTAATGTCTTCCGTAATCGTATGTTGCACTTTCATGATCTCCCTGATTCTGTCGTTTCTTATTTTTTCCAGTCTTGATATTCCTGCCGCGCGTCTCCAATAATCCATTTCTGTGGCTTCAAGCATTTTGATTGTTTTTTCTTTTAGAGGCCAGATTTCGCTACTATATGTTGTTATACTTTTTATTATGCTATTGTATATTCGATGTTTGTTTTCCTTGGATATTTGTTTGTCCCAAAATACACTATTTAGTTGTCTTATTGCTTGTCTTCCTTGGTTATTTCTTTGTGTTATCGCTTCACCTAATCTTCCATCATTAGTGATGATCATGCCTAGGTATTTGTATTTTGTACAATGACTTATTTTTTGTTGTGTTTCTTCAAGTATTAAATTTTGTTGTTCTCCTCCAATACACATATATTCCGTTTTACTAAAATTTACTTCTAGACCCCATTTTCTGTATTCCTCTACTAGCTTTCTTGTCATATATTCTAAGTCTTCGTAGTCCTGTGCCAAGATTATTTGGTCATCTGCAAAACACAGGGTATATAGTGTGGAATCGATTAGTGGTATGCCCATGTTCTTACATTTCCTTTTCCAGTGTGCTAGTGCGTGTTCCAGGTATATCTTGAAGAGTGTGGGCGACAGACAGCATCCTTGTTTTAACCCCTTATTGATGGAGAATCCTTTTGAGACCTTGTTTCCTATTTTTCCTTGTGATTTACTGTTTTCATAAAGTTTTTGTACTGCTTTTATTAGGGCCGCATTTATATTTGTTCTTTCCAAGGCATCCCATAGTTTTGTTTGCGGTACGCTGTCATATGCTTTTTTAAGGTCAACTTACAAAAGGTGGAGTTCTTGATTTTTGGCGGTTTTCTTATCAATTATTTGCGAAATCGTAAATAAATGATCAATAGTCGACCTCCCCGCTCTGAAGCCTGCCTGTTCTTCTGCCTCCATGTTGCAATATTCCTGTTCGATTTTATTTTTTATGATTTTTCCATAAATTCTGGATATTGTACACAGCACTGTAAGTCCTCGGTAGTTGTCGCAATTTTCTCTGCCCCCTTTTTTATGTACGGTAGTCATATAAGATGTTTTCCACTCTTGGGGTAGCGCTTCACCATTTATACACTTCTGGAAAAGCATTTGCAGATGAGAAAAAAGTTTTTCAGTGCCATTTTTAATTAACTCTGGTGCTATTTGACCCGGGCCTGGAGATTTTCGATTCTTTAGTGACTGACAAACGTCTTTTACTTCTTTAATTGTAATTCTAAGCGGAGATGTGATGATGTTTATATTGTCCTGTCTTTGATTTTTGAACTCTGGTCTTGTTTCTGTAAACAATTTAGAGAAGTACTCATCCCATTTTTCTAATGTTATTGGCGATATAAGATTATTTGATCTATCTTCTCGAAGAGATTTTAAGGTTTTCCAACTTTCTGTGTTTCTGCTGCCTCCTAGGTATGTGTTTATTTGAGTGCAGGTCTTTTCCCATGTCTCGTTTTTATTTTTTGTTATAGCTTTTCTCACTTTTGTCTGTGCTTCTTTGAAATTTCTTTTATCATTATCATTTTTCGTGCATAGAAACTTGGAGAACTTTACTTTCTTATCGTTTATGAGATCCTCAATTTCCTTGTCCCACCAGTACGTTCTTGGTCTTCTAGTGTTATCGGATCTTCCCAAGGCTTCTTCCGCTGCAGCAATCATGCTTCTTTTGATAAAGCTGTAGTGTTGTTCCGGATTGTCAAAATTGACAATTTTTTTAAGAACTTAAAAAGTTTTCTCCATTGTGATCATAATTTTTTACAGAGTCATGCTCTCTAAACCATTCAAACTTCTTGATCCCATTATTTGTATTCGATTAATGTGATTTGGAATTGGGGTGGCAATATCAATAGTAGATATGACATTATGAAATTAATTCTACTTCATTTTCGTCATAACTCCCTTATTTTATGTATTACAAAGTCTTAGAAAACCAAATGAGACTCTACAAGTTCCTTAAAAAAGATTCAACACACTTTTTTCCTAAAATTGACCGTTTTCCAACTATTCAATTTTTAATCTTCGGTTCATTAAATAAATTCCACCTTTAATAAATCATAATTCGGTTTGTCTTAGGTATGTAACAAAACAAAAATCTGTCTTTTTATTATTTTCAAAGCTAAATTTAACCTCCCTACAGTTTTTTCGATAAAATGTTTTTGAGTTATTTGTGAAAAATCGTTTAAAAATATACTTTTTTGTAACAAAAAATCAGAATTACATTCTCGAAAAAGTCAAAAAGTATTGATTTTTCTAAAAAATTTCATGGAGTAATTTGTGCTTATCGACTTCTACGGTTAGTTTCAACAAAAAAATTGCTACTTCCTAGTTGGGGTGGTATTCACTACAAGAGTAATAGCACATACCAGCATAGAGTAGATTATGATTTTTTAAGTTACTTACTATTTACTGTAAAAATTTCAGACAAATTGATGCGTCTTGATGGAAATCTGGACTACTAGTCACTGGACTAGTACATAGTAGCCAAAGACATATTACATGATACATTGCCGTGGCATCTTTATATATATTTTATTTCATTTGTTTTGCTTTTGACTTTTCTCACTTTTACCAACATATACCCGACTAATAATAGTGAAAATCTTGTGAAGACTAGTACTAAAAATAGTGGAAACTTTTTTTTTATTCTAGTTTAACGTGCCTCGATAGTGAACAAAAAATTACATATGAAAATTACATACCGACTTGTTCAAAGTTATCACAATATATATAAATATTTCCTAGAAGGGGATGTTATCTTTGAGGAACTTTAGAACTTTATTGATATCTGTGGGCCAGAATCATGATTCCTTAAGGTTGAACTTCCTATCAAATTATTGGTATGTGCTGTTATTGTTTGCAAAAAATAAATATGTGCTTGACAAACAGGATGACTCTCTGAAGACATTAAATTACCATGGGTGAGTTTAGTGTGGCAAATACCAAGATTCCTTTTGTCATAGCTGCTCTCCTACTCCAAATATTCTCCAAGAGAAGTGAAAGAAGATGCTGTCAGACAGTCGCTTTGCATTTGCATAATAATTTCTGATATTATATTGAAGGTATCGTATCACGAGCAAAGAGAGTTTAGTAGATATTAAGTATATTGTAGACTTGTAGACCATTAAGTGGTCGGTGGAAAAAGTTGTGATTTACTGAATGGATTAATCAGTACATACCGCGATATGTTTGGGGGACGGGCGATATGTTTTAAAACTTGGAGTGGGCTATATAGTTCGTGAGACTAAACACTGCAAGTCAAAGAAAACCGGAGTTTGCGATTTAAATAGCAAAGACAATCAATCTATATATATATATATATATATATATATATATATATATATATATATATATATATATATATATATATATATATATATATATATATATATATATATATAGATTGATATATAAACGAATTGCTGTTCGTTAGTCTCGCTAAAACTCGAGAGCGGCTGAACCGATTTGGGAAATTTTGATCTTGAATTATTTGTGGAAGTCCGGAAGTCCAGAGAAGGCCATCTTTGTGAGTGACGATTCCCGCTACATGCGCAAGAGCTTTCTTTTCTTCTTGTGATTGTGACATTTCAAGTTATGTGCTCTTTTTTTTTGTTGATCTCTTGTATTAGTGACACTTTGCTACTAAGTGCGCGAGAGCTTTTCTCACTTTGATTAATTACAACGACGACCTAACTTAGGTTGTCGCAGTCACTCATATGTGCGAAGAGCTAACTCATCGCAATGATGACCAGAGAGAGACAGATCAAGGAATCAAGGAGATGATTCCAACGGATTTACCATTCGATTTTAAACGTTTACAATTTCCAGTACGTCTGGCTTTTACAATGATAATAAATAAATCTCAAAACTAGTTGTTGGAAGTGTGCGGAATTAATTTGGAGTTTTCCTGTTTCGCGCATGGTCAATTTTATGTCGTGTGTTCGCGCATCGGAAAACCGAAAACCGTCCGTTATTTATTTACGCACCACAAAACAAAACAAAAACAAACATTCTTTTATTTGTTTTAATAAAAAAAGGATTCCTTTTGTTTTTCTTAAGTTTTAAGTTTTCTACACAAGTTTAGGTCTTTTATTTATCGACATTAACCACCTTAAATGATTCAAACAAAACTACTATAGAAACTTATGAAATTCATACCGAATACTTTATTGCTGCTCAAAAACAGTCGTTTATATTTATTTTTAAAAGAATTGCAAGATAACTGATAATTGGGAATATCCAAATATTTACTAGAGATGGGCACTTGATATGAAAAGGAACGTTTATATATTTCTTTATGATGTGTCTTTTCTATGGGTACAAATATTCTAGTAATTTGTTTCTTGAAATTTTGTTTTTTTATTGTACATAATATGCCAACCCGCATCTTTCAGTATATACGAGATTTTTCCGTTTCGCCTATTGCCGTAGATTAGTCTTAAACAAGAGTTTTTTTAATTCTATGAGAATCACTTTTGTTTAAGCATGGTCCATGAATCACATCACAGTGATTAAAATGTGAAAACACCAAAGAATCACGAAGCATTTTTTATGACAATGTTCAATTACATCTTTCATTGATAGATTCATTTTATTGAAGGATAAGCTTTACTTAGTTTTTTTGTTAGTTTTTTTAATTGTAATTTCGTGTCTATAATCAAACCCAAATATTTACCGTATTTAATAAAAGTAAGTATATTATTTTCAAATCATAATTCGCATCCGATTGAGTACCTTTGCTATTTGTGCTTCACATTGTTTGCAAGTGCGACAAAATGTTACTGCAATTGAAATTATTACATGCAACTTTTATGTACTACGACTATTGAAAAATAAACCATATTTGGTTTATTTTTCGCAAATGGACACGTAAATATAATAAAAATTTATTTCCAAATGTTATGAGAACATGATGAAAAAACCAATATCCAACAGTGAAAAAAATAAAATATTTAACATTTTTATTTTTATACAAACTCAAATTTTTCCGGGTTAATAAAATTTTCATGAGAACTAGTATTGTATTTTTAAACAGTCAGCGTATGGACCTACGGGCGTCAACTTACGTTACACACATAAAACAAAAAAAGCCAATTATTTCAATTGTCATTATTCAACAAACGTACCCACCATTTTCGCTTTTTAGCACTCCAAGCTTTCACTGGAAAATATGAAAATCAAGGAACGGATTGTCTCGATTTAGAACACTTTTGTATTTAATATAAGTAGATAAAACATTTTACAAATTGCTAGTATTCTGTCTTTAATTGAGTTGTATACAATTTCTTCCTACTCACCGAACATAACAAATCAACTATCTATCAACCATAAGCCAAAAATATTCTTCACATGAAAATAAATTATATTAACAGAATGAATATGATTAAATCCATTTTATTAGAAATATATGAGTTTGAATCCCGAGATTTATCATTATTATTCATATGAAAATATTTAGGGTGTGAGATCTCATGCCGCTCATAACATTTATCCACGTTCTTCAAATTTTTCTCCAGTCTATTATCAATATTTATTGCTTTGGGTATCAGTGAAGTGACATTGTTATATCAATCTTATCCATTTTCATTTATTCTGCGCATTGTTTTCCACTGCTCGTGAAAATCTGCCATTTCAATACATTCGGCTCATTCCCAATCCCACTGACAACAACAGATCAGTACCATCAACACCGATTTTTTTAAATGGGGCAGATGCAATCTAATTGAGTTTAACGCAGCAAAAAGCCAGGCTACTGTTTTTATGTATAAGACTGGCGCTATGGCTGGAGAACATAGACAATTCAGCTATTTTGTATTGGTGAAATCTTCTGGTCGAAATAGCTAAGTCAGCTTCACAAAAACTTGGAGCCCTTTTTTAAGCCACAATGCTCCTAATCCTCTAGAGGGCCAGATTCATATTACTCGCACATCTGGAGCTCAGCTTCAAAATAAACCCAGAAGATACTCGATTCAATACTAAAAAAAACAATTCGACTTTTAGGTGACAATTGACAAACATCTAGGAATTTTTTATAGAAAACAAAGATATATTATGTCCTTTAACCAATATTTTGTTTGTTACTTTTCGAGCAAAGAAAATTACACTATTTTCTGCCTTTAATGTTTTAAATACAATTTAGTTTTTTTCAAACTTCTTAGATTTTCCTATCCCATTTTTGTATTTCTGACAGTTTCATGGTTTCTATTTTGAAATTTATGGAACCGTCTGGAAGTTCGAGGAATATATCACATTAATCACAATACGTTTTTTAAATATTACATTATGTTTATTTATTCCATGATAATCCCTGACAACGTGTCCGACAATATCCAATTTATTTGTCTCTCCATATTCTAAGTGAGCTAGGTGCTCTTTAAACCGGCTATTAACAGATCTTTTAGTTTGCCCAACTTACTTTTTGTCACAATCATCATTTCGTAAATACTAAAAATGAGCAACTTTTGAATCAAATTGGATTAATTTTCCTCAATTCTAATAGTTTGTAATTATTACTATTCAAAAGTTCATTTTTATCATTTCCTTATCCATTCACCATACTTTTCTTTTGATTTCTATTCAAGTCTCATTACTAGTCTCTTCTTTATCTTTAGTCTTCTTCAATCTAGTGGTGGATGGTGCTAAAGATCTATGAAAAAATCCCTAAAAAATAGAAATAAAAAATAGTTTTAGTATCGAGGACGAAATGCAAGATACTATGGAATTCCAAAGCTCACACCTGGAGGCGTATGAAATAAAAAATAAAAATCTTTGGCAGCTAGCGTTATCCCATCCACAACTATCTGAAAGGAGTGGGATTAAGGGATCAGCTAGAAATACTGAGCATCCCCGGTGCCACGGCAAGAAGTGACACAATAGATCCTTTGAGTCGCAGTGCAGATAACACCCTGAATTACACATACATAGGCCTCTTCTAGCTTTATAAACGCTTTTAAGGTTTTATGTGTTCTACGTCTTTCCATGTTTGAAATTTTGTCCCTCAAATTTACACCCAGTTTACTCCTTTCCTCTTTAAGTTAAACACATTTGTTCACCACTTTTTTTGTAATTGACAATTTAACTTCTCTGATACTCCTTTTGTTTCCTTTACTTCATGAATTTGTAATTGAAAATTTATTATTGTTAAGGTTGACGAGAAGTGTTTATTATAAGTTCTCAATCAAAATTAGTCGCGACAACCATCAATAAAGTTACAATAAATGTTATATAAATGTTTTAATTGGTTTTCGATTTATTTTTACTAACTTTGGACAAAAATCTAAATCCGTTTCTGCTATTAAATACTTAAAGAAAATCAACATTGAATATAAAATTCTGTACAATTGGGACATTGTGACCGTCAATAGCATGTCATACTGAAATTATGCCTATGAATATGAAATTTTATAGGCAATCATGGCAAATGTATACACAACTATGAACATTCTGGTCTTTGGTGATAATTATATTCTAGCGATGGGTTTTTATTATATGATTTTTTTGGATAAACAAAAAAACAATTCTGTTGCTAAAATAATATAATAATATTAGATAATAGAAAATAAAGTAGATTTTAAAAAGTAAACAGAAAATATTCCAAACCTAAATGTATTCATAGTTAAAGAAAAAAAGGAAATAAAGATAAAAAACAATAGTAAAGATAATTTATTGCGATTAGGGTTCAAATAATTCAGCCGCTTCAACTGAACAATATCTGAATTTATTATGCGGAGATACGATTCAGCTCTTTAACTGTAATTCTGCTACAAAGTTGGATTATTTTCTCCTTTAAGCTGTCAATATTTGTATATATTTCAAAATCGTTCTGTTTTAAGTAACTTCAAAGAAAAAAACATATTTTGAGATAGATCTGATGGTATGGGAGAAGTATAGCGAAGCTGTTCACCTGAAAATTATAACAATTTAATATATCCAATAAAACAAAAATAATTTTTTGAAAATTCAATAAAACTTCTGTGATCCCAGAGATTGCGCTTTGTTCTGAAATGCCAGAAGTGGAATGTTTGCAATTGAAACCACATGTTTATGAAACAAAATCATTCAATCTAAAATTTTTTATATAAAAATGCACAAATTTATAATGAAGTGCGATTCGAAGCTCTTTTTTCGTAATGTCTTCAAATCTTCACCCTTAACATTTTGTGAATGAAATATGGTGTAGATAGTAGGAAAACATAAATTTTTGCCGTTCTTTGAATGGCCTGATGTATGGAATTTGAAGGTACAGATGGGTGCAAACATCAGCATAAACTGTAGAAACTCTGTCTGGACGTTTTAATCAGTATCAAAGATTTCCAGTTCTATAATGTTTTCTACAAAAATAAACAGAGAACCATTAAAAGCAGTTCAAAGTAGAAATGATTCCTGTAATCCTGATCTATACTTGTTATTAATTCAAATATTTCAAAAACTGAGAAAGTTATTTCATCTAAATTTAAATATAGGTCGATTTGCAGCTTTTATTGTTATTTAGAGATCTTGAGGAATGAGATTAATCAAAGTTATTAATGAAAAAATGGTTATCACTCTTCTTCCTCAATGGGTTACATAGTGAAAATTCAATTGGCGTTGATGTGTACCTAACATTGAAGAAAGGCCCACTAAATTAAAATTATGAGACTGATAAGCGATCTGTACTGGTTCAAACATGATTTGTATATGGTCTTTTGTCATATGAGATTGAAAGCCACAATTCTATATTATTCAGGTCACTATAGAAGGTTTACTAAAGGAAAAAAAGTTGGAATAAATAATCGCTTTTCCGACTTTTGTCCACAGGACGTGTTTGTCAGTGTTTCAGGCCCTGGCTGGAAGATTCGCTGCTCCGGTTGCAACTTTGAGAAGTTTGACATGGTGATAGAATAATATTCTAACGAATGGTCAATATTGTTCAAGCAACAAGAGTGAGAGTTATTATTACTTGTCAATATTGTCTTGGTAATCTATAGATTATGTGATGGTTGTACATGAAAAATTTTCATATTTTCAAAAATATTATCCTATTCTTCCAATATACTCCAGTGCGTGCTCCAATGCTACTACAACTTATTCCAATAACAAAGTAACTATTATTAACCTTAGTTTATAACCAGGAATAACTTAATTAGGGCTTTAAATGTTCTATAATCAATATAGATTGTAGTAACTTATTTTTTTCAATAATTGAGAATTTTATTAACATATTAATTTAGTTATCTATTGAAGTATTAAAAAATAGTTGTGTGATCGATTTGATTCGAATAATATTAATATTGCTCTGAACAAGCAATTAAATCTAAATTTATCCCATCCTACTCGAGTGGAAGTCACCCTTTATATATGAATGTATTCTAATATATAAGAAACATTTCCCAATGGTACACTGTGCTGTCCTCTTTCGGGACAGATGCCGCCTCCCTCGTCGTGTTCTACACGTCAAATGACCACTTTACACCATTGTGAGACTTAATGATGAAATATGGCACCTCGGAGACCCGTTGAATCATTGGAATTCTGCACTGCGGAGAATATATATGGTTACCGAACATGCTTATCTATTGTTATGATAGAAAAATGACTTTGAGGGGAATTTGAAAATGGTATTTGTACCTTTTTGATGCTATTTGGAGTGAATTTAAAGAGAAAACATAAAAGTGGTAGAATTAGAGCTTGTTGAAAGATTTTAGTATAATATTCATAGAATATAACTAGGAATAGGAAGAAATAATAAGATGTTTTGGTAATTATGCAGTTTAACCCCCTCATCTCTGATCACCTGAAGTGTCAGTGTAAAATTTGACGACAAAAAAGTAAACCAGACTTACGCAATATATTAAACAAAAAGATGTACACCGAAATTGTATTTAAAAGTGTTAAGAGGTAAGCAGATTTACGAAAATATACTTAATACCCTTGGTTATCAATGTCCTTCGTATGCGACCGTGAAAAATTGGACTGCAAGCTTCAATAGAGGTAAATTTTCCATTGAGAATGATGATGACCGATCGGGAAGTCCAGTTTCTGTGACAGTCCCCGAAAATATCGATGCAGTTCATGACATGATTTTATCAGACCGTCGAATTGGGCTAAGACGGATATCTGAAGCACTGAATATTTCATACGAACGCGTTCGTCATATAGTTCACGTCAATTTGGACTTGAGAAAAATTGCCACAAAATGGATCCCCAAATGTTTGAATGTTGACCAAAAGCGTCCAAGTAGACTTTTTAAGCCGAATTGTTACTACGGATGAGACTTAGGTACATTTCTACTATCCAGAAACGAAGCAACAATCGATGAAATGGAGACACTCTGGTTCTCCAAGACCTAAGAAGCTTCGTGTCCAAAAATCTGTTGGAAAAGTTCTTGCTTCATTTTTTTAGGATTGCCATGGAATAATCCTGATTGATTTTTTGGATAAGGGTAGAACAATAACTGGAGATCACTATTCGACATTACTGAGCAATCTACGGGAAAAAATTAAAGAGAAAAGACGCGGTAAGCTATCCAAAGGTGTTTTGTTTTTGAAGGACAACGCCCACGCACTCAAATCTCATGCTGCTATGCAAAAAATTCGTGATTTAGGGTTTGAATTACAAGATAACCCTTTTTATTCAACAGATTTGGCTCTGTTCGACTATCATCTCTTTCCTAACTGAAAAAAACTTTAAAAAGTCGTAAATTTTCTTCCAACGAGGAGGAAATAAAAGCTGTGCAGGTCTGAATTGCAGAGCAAGAAGAAACATTTATTTAAAGATCTAGTCATTTCAGGTTCGTTGAAATAAATGTATCCAATTAAGAGGAGAATATGTTGAGTAATAAAATATTTTGACATTGAAATTTTGTTTGGTTCTATAGTAGGCTAAGAATTTTTCAATGTATCCTCGTACATATAAATGTTGGGCGCGGAAACGTCATCTTCACATAGTTTTTTTAGTTTGAAAAATGTAAAAATTACATAGTGTATTACTTATACTTTACGAATATCTGATGCAAAAAGAAGTTGTAAGAAGAGGAGGGGGGTGTTCCTAGCCTAACCTAACCTAATCTAACTCAGAAATAGCACTATAGTCAATACATTGCTGAATTCCTTTTTAAACGAAGTTTCTCGTAACGTAAGTTTATGTTAGGTTAGGTTAGGAACCTCCCTGCCACTACTTACAACTTCCTTTTGCATCAGACATTCGTGAAGTTTAACTATTTAAATTTTATATTTTTCAACTTGAGAAAACTATGTGAAGATGAAGTTTCCGCGCCCAACCTATATATGTATATTCTTGTTCAGCGTGAAAAACTACAACATATTGAAAGTTCAAGATGATCGGAAGTGAAGGTGTTATGCTGCATAATTATCCAAGTTTTTGTCAGTTTCTTGTTGCTTCCTATGAATCAATAGAACGAATTGAATCCCTGTAAAATGAAGCCTTAAGTATTGAGTAAAAAATAATTAAATCAATTCGAAATAAGAAGAAAAATTTTATGGAACAAAGGAAAAAAGCATGAAGTACAGCAAAATAATGTATCTGAGAATTAAAACATGTACTATTTGTAATCAATCAATGTATGTCCCTTATCTATGTCTTCTAATATTTGTGATCACTCGCCATAATTTTTAATTAACCTAGAGAGAGAGAAAAATGCTTTATTTTCAAAAAATTGTTACAATTTGTAGACAAAAGCTTGTAAAAACTAAAAAACAAACATAAAACTAACTAAAGAAAGATACAAATAAAATAAAATTTCAATATACTCAAGAAAACCACAATGAGTAACAAAATTATAGGTAATAGTAAAAAGTAAAATTAATATATAAGTACATAGTAAAATTAAACTGTGGTTTTCTTCTGTATATTGAAATTTTATTTTATTTGTATCTTTCTTTAGTTAGTTTTATGTTTGTTTTTTAGTTTTTACAAGCTTTTGTCTACAAATTGTAACAATTTTTTGAAAATAAAGCTTTTCTCTCTCTCTCTCTCTCTCATAGATCTCATAGATCGAATAAGTTTCTTTATTTGATATTGTTCAATGTTATCTCATTACTTCAGTAAGCGCCGTATTGAGATACGATTTCGTGGCTGGTGCAGAATTTCTAGCCCGAACTTTTTTCTTGAGTTCATCAATGCTCGATACGATTTAAGTCCGGACTACGCGTTGGCCAATCCATAGCAACAATTTCGACATTCTGAGAACTCTACCGTAGGGAACCTACAGTATGTAAATGGGCATCAGGAGAAGTTTTCGTCGATGAAACTGGCGTAGGGAACGACGTGATCTTCTACAAACCATCGAGGAACCTTCTCCAAAGTCACGTTTTCTTTTATGCAACAATGCACAAATCTATCTCCACGTCTATTGTAGACTTGTCCTCTTCTATCACACTCTGCATTCGTCGTGAACGGAGCGCCATTGATCGTCAGTCCAATTAACGTGTTTTTTGGCAAATCGTAGACGAACAGCTCGATGGGCTGGGATTAATCTGGCCTTTTCGGCTCAAGGTTAGCCTTCTTCTGACTGTTCAGCCATCCACAGCCACTTCTCGCGTATCCACTTGTTGGACTTGACCACCAGTGAGGGCTCAATTTCTTGATGAATCATTAATCTCTCTCGGATGTGCACATTTTTTTTCTGGAACCTCGTCTTCGATGGAAGTTACCAGTCTCTTGGTAACGACGGTAAATTCTGGAGACCGTCCCATGTTCAGAGCAATGTACATTTCTAGCGAACTCTTGCCATGTCGCAATAGGGTGACCGTTTCAGCAGCTTTATCAGTTGTTATGTCAATTTTCAGGTATAATTCTTGTTTTTTGTTAACGAAGATGTGTACATGTTGACGGCTAACTGATCGGGGTGGGTAAATAACCTTTTATGAGGAGAAAGTTGTAAAACCGATCATAACATATTGTTGAACTGTGGGAGCAAGAAACATTACAATATTTCATATAATTCTTAAGCTATTACCATTTTACTAAGAAAAATACAATTTCGTGCTTAGTTTTTGCCAGTGACTTGCAGGGGTTTCGCCTGAATCGATTTTTTTCACTCACTAGGAGAAAAAGGTTTTTGTAAAGGTTTACTTTTTTCTATTAACTATTATCGTCTCTTTATTTCAATCGGTATAGAAAAATAGAGAACTTCCAATAAATAGGAACTTCAGTATAGATGCAAAGAATGATCAAATTTTGTTTATAAATAATTATTTTGGAAACAATAGACTTGATAGTTGAAACTTTATAAATATATCTAATATACTAAAAAGCATCGAAAGTAGACTAAATAAAGCTTTTTACGTGACAACCAGCAGTATAAACAGCATAAAGTAAAGAAAGTCCTCAGGGGAAAACACATTGTGAAACCCGTCGAGGGATAAAAAATCGAGTGAGGGGCCTATGCGTATGTCACTTGTTTTCGCTGTTTACCGAACCCATACACGCAGCGTTTGTCAAATGTTCTATGCCAACAACACGCTTTTTTGTTTTTTTCTCAAGTACTGTTTGTTTTGTATTATTTAATTTTGATACTTGCTGATCCTACAAGTTTGATTTTAGGGCTTGACGTAATGAATTGTAATGCTACAATCATTTTATTTAGAGATTTGATTTGAATTTGGAACTATATATAGGCAAATGAATGGATACCTGGACAATGAAATTCTTGACGACTTGGCCAAAGAGGGAGCTACGAGAGTGCCCAAGCGTGCATACGGAATCCCTTGCTCGAGTATTGTTGAAAAAGAGAAAAATAAAGAGGCATTAGATAAATTACATGACTGCAAGCAATCCAGAAGTAAGACAATTACAAGTCTCGTGGAAGTTGAGAAGGAAAGTACGATACATATCCTCTGCAACTGTCATATTCTTATGAACATATGGAGGAAAATTTTAGGATTTTAACAGCCCAACGACAATCAGAACCAACAAGGCTTGCCCATTCTTAGTAGTATATGGATGATTCTCAGATAGCTGTAATTATTACCACACAAAATCCTTAAAAATTGAACATTATATTTCTGAGTACAATTTTATCTTTATCTTAAAATTGAGCCTGTAATGTATCTCTACTGCAATTTTGATAAACACGAAACTAAAAAATTTTAACGCTACGATACTGATATTACTTACATGGTACTGATTTTCAAATGAAGAATTCAAAGTACTCTCCAAAATCTTCTCAAAAGGCGCTCTCGGGTTGAGAGAGAATAACGTTTGAAGACAAAAAATCATGGAATTTTGCAGAAAATGGGAAAACTGAGTTATGGTCACAAAAACAAGACTTCAAGGGAAAGATAATATTAAACATTTCTGCAAAATAAGAATGGGATAAAACATCCATCATAAAGGATAATGAAATATCAATTATCGCAGATGGCTCGATGACAAAATATTGGAAAGGATTCGTGACACAGCACTGGAGTAAGACTCTGAGGTATCTGGATACTATGGAGTGAAAGGGAGATAGACTTTTTACAGCTGGAACGAGGGGAGAGAATGCGAATAAACAAGTGCTACTACAGATGAAATTGGTTAAAGATGCTACTGACAAAGGAATAACTCAATCATATAATGTAAAACAAAAGTGATTGTACCGTATCCAGATCGATTGGAACCCGCATCAATGAAGAGAATACAAAAAATATAATGAAATTCATGAAATGCTCAATCCAGAAGACCGTTGGGGTGTTTTCTGAACATTGTATTGTTGACATAAGAGTCCAGAAATGGGGAGTGACAACAGGTATCTATTGCAAAGAATGTTAGGGTGGAGAAAAGACAACCGATTATCTGCTCTCTTGGAGAAACGAAATCAAATGCTTCAATAGAATGAAATTAGTAAGAAACTATATTATGGTGATGATTTGATTACCTAGTAAGCTAAGTTTTTAAATCCTGGAAAATAAAGGGTAACACAATGGGCTTCTGGTTTCCGAGTGAGGCACTACCAATCTAGATCGAGGTAGCGCGTACTAACCTAACATAACTTACCTAAATCTTGAGTTATAAATTCTGAACTATCATGATTTAACGATCTTCCCATTTTATTAATAGGGTAGAAATTAAACTGAATCTAATATGAACTTATGAGTGAAATTAACCAAAATTAGTAACAGATAAAAATGTAAATAACAGAAATTCAATTTTTACATGATCAAATATCTATGTACATATATTTTATATTTATTTAGTTATTTTTATGTTTGTTTTTCAGTTTTTACAAGCTTTTGTCTACAAATTGTAACAATTTTTTGACAATAAAGCTTTTCTCTCTCTCTCTCTCTAATAGATAAAAATCAAATCAAAATAATGAAAAATCTTATTGAATCATTTCTTATTTTTTCAAACATATGGAATTACTTTGAATTTTTTTATTCCATCACTGACTACAGAATTTCTACGTCTTTCTGACGCTTAGTGTGAAATAGACTGAATAGAAAGACAGCCGTAGAAACGTTATCTTGAGTTCGTTGACAGGATTGACAGAAATTTTGGAACTCTAGATAACATCCAAAAGACTGTGACTAGCTAGAAGCCATACTTTTAGGGGGTTTTCCAAGAATGAAGATAACGACTCTAGCAGTATATAGCGCCTAGAGAAAATATTTTTTTGTTTAGTTAAGGTAAATGTCAAATCGGGCTCATTACTTTCTTACCTACACTATACAGTTGGTTGTCGAGTTGCAGTCAACTGTCAAACATACCAAAAATATATTTTTTATAACAGTGTGATTTGGTTAATGTATAATAATAGAGATGCTGTCTCTTTTGCTCAAAACAGTCATACGTCAACATATTTATTAACAATTCAAGACAGTTCCTAAAAGTACAGATTCATTTGTAAATAAATTCAATTAGGATTTTAATCTATAATGATGTTCCAAATTGATAAAACTTTGAATGAATGATTCAGCTCTTCATATAGTCCGGGAGCCAGGTGAAAATTAGGTCAATTACTTCCTTTCGAAACTTAATTGGTGATATGCTACATAGAGTTATGTAATTAAGTCTAGTGAATGTCAGCTGTGACTCGGTGGGCTGGATAAGCGGTTGTAGTCTCCCACGCACGACAAAAAAAGAAATTCAGTCATTTCCTCCCAGCTGAAAATTTGTAGCAGTGAGTCGAGGGAAACCTGGTCAGCTGATGCATTAGATTCTTCCGCTTAACTCCTATGTAATAACGTCCAAAGTATCAGCTGACCTTGATATAAGCTATAATCAATAAAATTTTTATTTGGGAGGAAATCACTGAAAATATAATTTTTTTCTCATGTTCGAGGCGCGAACTTACGTATAATACACTACGAGTATAGTATCGTCAGCTGATTATTTTGTTTCCTCGAGATATTGGGATAGTTACAGTTTCATAAATTTTTAGTTAAAAGGAAATGACTAAATTTCTTTTTTCCCTCATCTCATCTCACCCACCGAGCCGCAGCTGACGTTCACTAGGCGTTATTATACAATTTTCTGATGCATTCTACTAATTATATCTTAAGAGGAACTTGATCGTGTATTTATGTTGCTGGCTCCCAGACTAATAGTTTACCGATTAATATATCACTGATTCAAATTCATAAATAATTTTATAAATAGTGAAAGGATATTCGCAAATATTGATGAAAATTTAAACTGATCGAGATACAATTAATTTTATATAATTAATCAAATCTTTTAATATGGAACATCCAGGATATGTTTAATTGACTTATTTCAAATCATTATAATTGCAAAAATGATAGCAAAGCCATCAACATAAAATAAATTATTGATATTTGATATGTGAGATGCTTGTTTTATCTTCCTTCGTTAGATTGGTCTGTCATACGTTATTATACCTTCAGATATTTCATTGGAAATAATTAGATACAGATCTGAGGAGGTTTGAATAATAAAAATTGTAAGTAAAAAGAACTTGAATGAATGTTATATTTTGAATAAATTTTCAACTGAACACTAATTATACAAGAAATAGCTAACATTTTAAAACAGGAAGTGGAACTCTTTGATATAAATTATATGACATCGGCTTTCTTTTGGTTTCATCGTGATACTAATTTTTCATTACCAAAATATTGTAATTAGTTCTATACAATAATTGTTTCTTGATTCAGTTAACGTCATATTTTTATTGGGCTCTTTGGTTTAGGCAAAACAACATCTCCAAAATTATCACTCAATTTGTCTCGCACATTTGAAAAAAAAAACCATGAGCTTTGGATTTTTTCATACATATAACACTTAATAATTTATCAAATCCTCATTTCATTTCCAGGAATAATTATTTTCACACTGTTGTTCTGTTTCTACACTTGATTATAGATCATATAATACTCCCCATAAAAATAATCGAATAGTATCTTCAAACAATTTTCATATTTTTTAGTCTCATATAATTTTTCAGAACCACACTTATGAGCTGTTTTCTCTATAAATATTTCCTCTAAGTTACTTTAAATACGGAGACCTTCAATTTCTCTCCAACTACACTAGTTCTTTCAGTTTTGAGCTAGTAGAAATAGCGGAACGTCTACCTCTTACATTAATATATCTAAATGCCATTTTTTCATGAAATGCAATTTATACTATTTAATTAAGATAGTAAAGTACAGAAATATCGATCATCGAAGCTAAAATTATCGATATTATTGCGTAGGTACATCGAATAAAAATGGTACCATCGATTGTCTGCCTCAATGTTTAAACACTCAGATATAAAAATATATAATTTGATTCTTTAAATTGTGGAATAGATAAGTATAGTATTAGGAATTACCACTACAAGAAGATGAAAAAATAATTGGTGACCAAATTTGGCGAAGCTAACAAAAAAGTACTAAGATTCATTGAGCATAAAAGTTCAACTGTATCCTTTAACTCTCTTTTCCAGACTAGAAGAAAACCCGAAAAAAGAGATGAAATCAGCAAATCCTAGTCCAAAGTTGCAAGAGAATATCCGAGTGCGTACTTCTATTCCTCCTGAAAGGCTATTTTGACCTGTAAATACTACATCCTAAGAAAACAGATCCTGAGAAACTCTTGGCAAAATGACTATTTTTAAACTGTCTTCCTGAACAGCTCTGGCAACGAAAGTTTCTAAAAATGATAAAAAAACTAGAAAACTAAAAAAACAGACTTTGAGAAACTCTTCCAAAATGGCTATTTTTGAACTGCCTTCGAGATCAGCTTTGGTGAAGGAAGTTTTTAGAAATGATAGGAATTACATAAAAATAAATAGACCCTGGGAAACTCTTGCCAAAATGACTATTTTTAGCTGCCTTACAGATCAACTTTGGTGAAGGAAGTCTCTAGAAATGTTAGGAACTACATAAAAAACTGACCCGAAGAAACTCTTGCCAGAATGACTATTTTTAAACTGTCTTTCAGATCAGCTTTGGTGAAGGAAGTTTCCAAAAGTGAATGAAATGAGATGAAAAATTAATAAAATAGTATTATTACAACAGTTTCTATTATCTTGGTATATTTTCTGTTCTAATTTTATCGCCTTCTAGATTAATTAAAATATTTCTAAATTGTTTCAGATGGGTCACATGGACGGCCTCGAGATGCTAGATCCGATATCATCATCTTCCATGACGACGTTAACACCAATGTCGGAAACACCGACGCATATGCATTCCTATGGAATGAACCATGTCATGAACCATCATCATCATGGAGGCCCTCTTTCGGGTCACAGTGCCCCAGGTAAATATTTGAAGATCACTTTTAGATTCTATTCTAATTGAAAAACTATCAATATTTCCCTTATAGTAGATGAATTCTTATTTTTTACAGGACATCACCCTGGTCATCATGGAGGGCATCCAGGAGCACATCATCCTGCCATGGCTGCCGCTGCCGCAGCAGCTGCAGTTGCCGGCCTGCATCCAGATGCCGATACCGATCCCCGAGAATTAGAAGCGTTTGCTGAGAGATTCAAACAGAGAAGAATTAAGCTGGGGGTCACGCAGGCCGATGTAGGTAAGTTACAAGGCAAGTTCGATTTTTTTCCAAATTTTCATACTCTCTAGTAACTGATGATATATCATCATCTTGTATTAACTATTCTATCACTTAACTAGAATCAAGAGATTGAATCAACATAGCGAACAGTTAGTTTGAGAAAACAAAATATAGGATCATTTCGTGATTAAGACAATTTATGATCTTTTATCATTTTATCTTCAAAAAATTGAGAGCTCGTAATTCCAACAACAATAATTTCCATGTCTGTAGTAGTTTCGAATTTTTTTTATTAATTAAATGCTTAATTAAAAATCTTCAGTTACTAAGGGATTTTATTCAAAATTTCAGCGCATAAAACTTGTTAAGAATCGATACTTTCATTGTGTATTCAAAGAAACCATTAGTTGTAGATCGTTAATTAATGTCCTTGCACGTAGTTGTAAGCACTATCGGGATCTATCAATGTGTCATCATTAATTTTGGCACAAAAATTAGGAGTTTAAGAATAGGTGGTAATACAATGTTCAAATGGATTTGTGAATAAAAAATCGTTTATTTCCGTGATAATAGCCCTATTTCTATATCAGTTGCATTAAAATGTCTTATGTAACATCACTCAATAAGTTGTGTGACTGACAGGCACTGCCATTGTCAAATCCATACGACGTTTTCAATCCCAGTTTTCAAAAGACTAATTGTAAAATTTCATAACATTTCGATTAACCAGAAAAAAGTAAAAGCCATTTAAGTCAAGCTCTACTTTTGTTATTTTCAAAACAATGAATCCAAAAAAAATTCGTATATTAAGTTATAATGCTTCTTCATAAAAAAAATACTGTACAAGCTCAGCAATGGCTTCAAAAGTGTTATCCGACTCGATTCATTTCTTATTGGTTTGCTGAATTTAAACGTGGTCGTACAGACATCGATGATGGTCGTGGTTTGGTCGTCTAATTGAGATGGTTACTCTAGAAAACATAAAAAAAGTCCACAAATTGGTTATATCTAATGGTAAATTGAAATTGCATGAGATAGCTGAGGCCGTGAAGATATCACAATTATACATGAACATTTAACCAGAAAAAAGCTTTTTATAAAGTGGGTGCCGCGTTTACTCATAGTCGATCAAAAACCACAGAGCAGTGTTTGATCAAACAAATTAGATTTTTTACGTCGATGTGTGACAATTGACGAAAAATGAGTCCATCACTTCACTCCAGAATTAAAACGATCATCATCTGAGCGGACTGCAGCCGGTGAACCACGTCCGAAGCGTCCGAAGGCAGAATAGTCAGCTGAGAAGGTAATAGCTTCAATATTTTGGGAGGCGCATGGAATATTGCTGAACCAAAAGGGAGAGACGAATACTCCTTAGAGTTGGATTGTTACAATTCAAAAATCAAGGAAAAACGGCCACATAATATGTCAAAGAAAAAATGTGATGTGCTGAGTTGGAAATAAGAAGTAATTATAATATTTGCGTTCTTTAACCAAATATAAATAAGAATCAACATCTCTGAAAAAAAGATCAAGAATACCACAACTCGAAAGTGTCCTAAATATATCCCAAAACAATGTAAGCTATATAGAAAAAGCACAAATTCGCTGAAAAAGTCCTGGTCTTGTTTGAGATTTCAGCAAAAAGGATACCCAGAACTTATGTTAGTCTGGTAAGGAAGGAAGCTCTAGATTCTGAAAGATATATTAACAACGGCCTAATTAAATTAGTTGATTTTATACGTCAACATCACGTTGGAGATGATATAATATATTGACGCAACGGCAACTTAAAATTGGCTACATTAAAATAACAAACCTTTTATACCAAAACAAGAGTAGCCTCATAATTTACCTCAGGATCCTCCATTTGAAAGTTTTTGGGCATTTTCATTTCGTTTGTATGATAGAGGGTAGTAAGAGGAAACTTAAGAACAATCACGCTGTAGAATTTTTAGAAAAAAATACGAAATAGATATACAGTCGTCCAACACCTAATGAGAGAGGTTTACAAAAAATTTTGTTATGCAGCACCTGACCCCTACATTTTATTCAACTGTTTCCGTTAGTAGTGGCACTTAAAAATACCTTTAGAAAAATTAGCTATTGTGTGCCAAAACTATTGGGACATAAGTCAGTATTGCAATAAAGCAAATTCCGTTGAATTGACCCCAAGGCAATACATTTTCTCAGAAGAGTAACGAGGGCTTTCGCTGCCCGAAGTCGACCAGACATTCGTCCCCACTTATATGTTGCTGTCAAAAATTGTGGAATAATATGAGGCTTTTTGAATACGAAACTTTGTTTCATAATATTCTAGTTAATATTATTCTAGATAATATCATCTAGTTTCAAATAGAATTAGTATCGATATGCCCTCTGAGAACAGGATTGTTATTTGCCTTTGTCAACAGATGCACTAAATTACTACATCTGTTAGTGCTACTATTATCTTTTCTCATGTGGTTATATAGCAACAAATATATTTTCTAAGAGAAATGTCATGTTATTTTTGCTTTTTCCTTCAATTTGCAAAAATTTCAGCTGTGTTGTTCACTTTATAAGTTACCAAAAGATTTAAATCAAACCCGGAAGAGAGAGCAAAACAATGAAGCTTTCGAAATAGAATATTCAATTCAGTTATATTTATGAACCATATTGGTAGATAGATTGAGTTTAAAAAACTTTTCAGTGTTTTCCTCATAAGGCACCTAAAATGTCTAATTATCCATTTTCAAATTTTCTATTGTATTTTGTCAAGAAGCATATCGAGAACGTAAGTTTCTTGGCGCTGTAAGGTGGATGATTAAGCAACTCTCAGTCAAATTCCTTTCTAGGATCTTTTTTTTGATTGGTGGGAAATCTTCCTAAGACCTAGGGAAACAGCCCTTATCATCAGTGGTGCTGCGTCCCCTTCTGGATAAGCCTAAAGGGTCACTCCGTCCCAAAAAGTTCACGCGAGCGCCTATCAGCTAAAACCCTTCCACCTCTGCCTGTTCTCTACCCATGGCTCATGACTAACCGTGAAGGCGACATTTCATTTGCCATGGATTTAGTTATTGTGGTTAATAATATGAAAGTAATACATAATATTTCTCCTTTATTTATTTATTTATTCATATTTTACCTTATTTATTTCTTATTTCATTTTTTCCCACTCACTCTGTTCTCATTTTTTCTCTTTTCTCATCCTCGCTTCTCATAATTGCTACTACCTATCATATCGCTCACTTATCCATGTATACATGTATGCGGGACAACATAGTTTGGATTATGTTGTCCAGATCAATAATCAATCTATTCAATAGTACACTGAGTCTTGCTTTTGCATTCTGAAATCTCATAAAGCGGAACACGGTGTGCTCTGCGTCGCCTCCTTCGTATCCACAATACATACAGCACTCGTTCCCCTTTTGCGTAGACGTTTAATATACACTTCAAAACTCCCATGGCTTGTAAGGAGCTGAGTATTATAGTAGTTGATCCTCCTCACACTTACGTATCCATTGGGCTTTTCTGTCACACTATACCACATCCTCTGCTATTTATCCATTGTCTCCATTCTAATTGCTTTTGAGAGGTGTCCTTCCCCTCTTCCATATAACACCTTTCTTTCTTCAACCAGTAAGCATTTTCTTTCGAACACTCATTCGATATAGTCTGTGAATCTCAGCCTCTCGTCAACATGTATACCTAAATACTTTATGTATCTGACTGGTACTATTTCGGTGCCACATTCTAGTCTGTCTCTGCTCACTTTCAATACGGATCACCTCAGTCTTTTGTCTTGCAATCTCCAGTCTAATTTTTTCCATCCGTACTTTCCTAATCGCATTACTCCCTTCGTCCCTTAGATCATACGGAGATTAATACCCTTACGACTTAAGCGAGCCTCATCAATAACAAGGATTTTCTTTTGAAAGTAAATATCCTGACGCAAAATGAATCGACATCAATTCACCCCCGAAGTATGTCTTTTAGGTAAC
Source organism: Diorhabda carinulata (assembly GCF_026250575.1). NCBI lineage: Eukaryota > Metazoa > Arthropoda > Insecta > Coleoptera > Chrysomelidae > Diorhabda > Diorhabda carinulata. Next base: position 22,320,783 of record NC_079462.1, on the reverse strand, counting down.
AACTTTTACACTTTTTGAGCATGATATGGATGGAGTAAAGTACGTCTAGTAGCTCGGTGTACAGATGATCATGGTATGCCATTCTGTCTAGATAGAGCTCTTGATATTATTGTCTTTCTAGTGTAAAATTTGTTGTGGGTTCAGGACTGTCTAAGAGTTTTTTCCCAACGTCTCGATTCTGGTAAATGTATCTTGACAAGATAATTTTTTCTTCGTGCGAAATATGTACGTTGACTTTTGACTGCCGTCGAATAATTTCAAAAGATTGAAATAATACTTTCATTTCGCATACTCATGTGAATAGGACTTTCTCGATTAACACTATAAAACTGTCATGTTTCAGGAGCCCATCTATTAACATTAGATAATGTTAATAGATTTAATTAGGGAACATTCTCCAATATCCTTACTCGCTTCTTCTACAGTTTTCTTCATAAAACCTAACACCAATAATATCTCTTGTTGGCTACACGAGAACAGTGTATTCTAATTTGGTATTTTTAATATTAAGGGTTGCGAAGAAATTAATTTTTGACAAATTTGAGGCCCTACTTTGAGTGCCTTTAACCCCTTGGTATAGAAGGGAATTGCCCCCAATTTTCGTGTTTTGGGCTTACCCATATATTTCTTCTCTATGTTGGTTTTTATACACGACATTCTTTATATAAAAGATTTGATGTTGAGCCTAAAAAGTAGGTATTTGTGCTAAAAAATCTGCTGCTGGAGCTTTGTTATTTACGTTCCATGTACTTCAATTTATTTCTTTTATAACATAAAATTTTAAAATCTTCAAATAACCAATTTTTTATTTTGATCTTTTCTATTCAATGTAATCTATACAGTGGATTAAAATTTTGAGCAAATCATTTCAATACAAATACAATATTCTAATGAATGTGGAAAATATCGAATTTTTTGAAATAATTTTATATATAAAGCAGAAAGTGTCGTTTTTTAACAAGTTCCGTTAGACGCAACTACAATCCACCTTCTTGTTACAGGCAAAGCATTAGCAAACTTAAAACTTCCAGGTGTAGGAGCATTATCCCAATCGACTATATGCAGATTTGAGTCTCTTACACTAAGTCACAATAATATGATAGCTCTCAAACCAATTCTTCAAGCATGGTTGGAAGAAGCGGAAGCGCAAGCCAAAAATAAAAGAAGAGATCCAGATGCGCCGAGTGTTCTTCCAGCTGGAGAGAAAAAGAGAAAAAGAACTTCTATCGCAGCTCCGGAAAAACGTAGTTTAGAAGCTTATTTCGCCGTACAACCGCGACCGTCCGGAGAAAAAATCGCAGCTATTGCTGAGAAATTGGACTTGAAAAAGAACGTCGTGAGAGTTTGGTTCTGTAATCAAAGGCAAAAGCAGAAACGTATGAAGTTTGCGGCACAACACTGACCGGAAGTTAATTTCGGGTTTCCTGTAAATTAGTAAAATAGTGTTAAGTTGAATTCCGTTGAAATGAACTGACGATGTAGAAACTCTCCTAGTCAAGAGAATACACGTAAATCTATATCGTTATTGGGTGTGAAAGTAGCCGGATCGACGTAGTGACAAAATCAGATGTTGATAACTAATAGTGAAGTGATTTTCCACAGTTTAGATCCATCTCTAAAAAAAGTCGAATTCTGATAAACTTTATTCCTTCATACTGTTATAATGAGACTATTTTTTTAAAAGTTTCTTATATTTTTCATATATTTGTGTAATAGTTTTTTGGATGATGGACCTAGATACATGCTTTTTAGCCCATTTCGCCAAATTTCAATAATGCTCAAAGCACTGTAAATAATAGTCAACACAAGTACCTTGAAAATGGGACTGTTTGGAAACGGTCGCGAATATATTGAGTTAAATTTTGTTCTCGTCCGCTTTACGCTATGGGCATGAAAGATTCATTTACAAAACTGTTATACCTTTGCTATTAACAAATCTGGCAGTAAATGAACTAATACTCATAAAAACAAGAACAGTCAAAGCAAAACTACTACCGTAGCTTCCATATTAGCCTATAAAAAACTAATGACATAAAATGAAACAGAAAAATAGATAGGGAAAAGAAGGCTAGGTAAGCATTTCCTTTTCAATTAGTGATTCCACAAAAACAATAAGAAAATTTACTCCGACTATAATTTTAAACATTTAAAATATTTGTGAATATTTTACAATTTCAAACAATATATTCTACTGCGGCTGTTTTTGAACAGAAACATTCATTTGTAAAATATATTTAAGAATAGTACAACCTTTTTATACAAATTGGAAATGATTGTTTTACGATGTTTTACAAATACACTCTGTCAAAAAGGTAACGCATCACATAAAAACTTACAGGTATTTTGGTATCACTCACTTTTTCCTTTTTTCGTTCAAAAATATTATGTACAGTAAACTTGGGAACAAACTGTGAATATAGAAAGAGTCAGAAGTACGTTTCTCGTCTTCATAACGCAAACTAACATCCGATTTTCAACCCTCTCGGCTTTGCGTTAAAAATAAACGCGTTTCGGTACATGAGAAAGAAGTTGAAAGAAATCATGGATGACACCACCATGTGAAGATTCAAAGAGCTGAGAACCAACCCCAACATACAGTTGAGGAAATAAAAAAATACTATACCAATCATTCAGAGCTGCATAATTTTTTAGTAAGAAACGGAGTAGGAACAAATGGATCCACTACTAACAATCGTGTTTATTATAATCTCACACCTTTACTGATAGGAAGCAAGACGAACGAACAGCGAGCCCCAAAAAAAACCGAAGACACCATCGGATGACCCCTAGGAGCACCGTACAGTTAATTTGATAAATACTGAAATTAGAGAATGAAGTTTGGAGTAAGGAGTCGAGTATTGTTTACCTCGTATACAAAAATTTTAAAGGATATTCAATTATGCTTTGTGACAGAAAATCACTGAAAGATTATTAGTACCGATGAATAGAGGATTTTTAGCTTCTGATGGATCACGTTCTACGTTCTATTTGTTGAAGTTGACTTTATTTCAATGACGCTCTGGTATCATCTTTTGAGAATCTCCATGAATAATATATTCTTATTTCAATCTGGCGAGCCTGTAACCCAAAAGCAAACCCCATGGATGGTACTATCTTAATGGAATAGTGTAAATTCAAAATGTACTACTAACTAATCAACAGAATATTCAGCATCTATGCCATAATTTGGATCACTTGAGAACATTGATTGAAATTATGTCACAACGGTATTAGGATGTTATAAGGGTCAGATAAAACTACAACTATCAGTAATTTACTTAATAAAGTTATTATTTATTTTTGTATTGTGTTGTTGGTCAATATTTAATGTACCGTGAATAATATTGACAGCGTATGAAACTAAAATTTGAATAACACGAGACGCGAGGTCTGGCTATTAAATAACGAGACTGCGCGACTAGAGAGCGCCCTAACCTGAGGGGGTAAAATCCGAGTAGTGGGTTGGGTATCTAGATATCTTGTCTAGACACGTCCCAAAAAAACGTTTCTGTCACTATTATAGTATTTGTGCAGTAGCGGTTTGAAACAAACGTGTTTTTTTCTCGTTCCGAAAACCATGTGAGACGAAAAACAGAAGCAACGTATCAATCTCTAATTTCTCGTTAAATTAAGGAAAAAAAACTTCGACTGAGTGCTATAAATTGTTGCAAGAGGCATATGGGAACAATTCTCTATCTCGTGCGTGTGTTTTTGAGTGCTGTAAGCGCTGTAGTAAGTGCCGAGAGAGCACTGAAAATGCCCAGCGCCCAGGTCGTTCTGTGACTGTTTCAACTCCGGTAACAGTGACCAACCGAATTGTGCGTGCAAATGATCACTCGGATGATTACCGAGGCAGTAAACGCCAATAAAGAAACGGTTAGAAAAATTTTACATGAGAAATTACACACGACAAAAGTCTGTGCGAAGTTGGCACTCACCAAAGAAAGCTTCCAGCACTGCTTCGATAACTAGAAAAAACGTATGGAAAGGTGTGTGGCGAGGGGCGAGAAGTATATTGAAGGGAAGCATTAGAATAATTTTTATAATAAAACCCTTTTTTATAACCAGTCTTGTTATTTAATAGCCAGACCTCGTATATACAATTCCCCGCATTCTTATAAGTGAAGCGATACTTTTCTAACTGAGTGTTAAGTATTATTAGTTACTAAAAATTGTAAATAATTCTAATCGACATTATTTCTAGTCATTACTAAGCAATAGTTAGTTTATCCAGAGTATTTATCAAGTTTGTAGTCTCACTTTATCTCCTCTTTATTATTCTTCCCATACGTTCTTTCCACCCCACACTAGAGTATTGAAAAATTGTTTAAACTCCTCTCTCAAATTAAATGCTTCGCGATTTTCCCCTCCGCAGCGACGAGCAAAACTCTGAAGAAAAGAACTCTCCTTTCAGATCGTATCATGAGTATTGTCAGGAAATTCACGCACATTGCAGATTTCGTTATTAATTTTAATTAATTCGAGACTGGCGAAATTGGCGAATGTATCCAGCCGGAGCTGCAAATCAGAAAAAACCCGGAAGCGTGTAGGACATGTGTGCCATCTTTTCGCACAGATCCGTTCTTTGGAAGCAAAATCGGACGAGATTCGGATCGGAGTGGTGTTTGATAGTCTAAGATCTGGTCGCCACTTCAACTAAGGTACTCACCACAGGGCTATAATTTTTTGTATGATTGATTAAATTATACTCTAAGTATCAAAACGTACTTCTGCCTGAGGTGGCGCGGTTGGAAGAATACTGTATGTATTTCTCTAAAATAAAATAATTTTTCTACAATAAACATAGTTTTGTACATGTATGTATGAGGGTTTCGAACACGAATGCATCCTCTCCAGATTAAATTTAGAAGTATTTAGAACCGAGAAAATTTCTGCAACCGTTTAAATCTTCTGTCAATTTTTTTATAAATTCCAAATAATATAAATTGAAACATTATGTCAATGGCAGACGTATGAAACAATATTTAAAAAAAATATAATTATAAAAATAAAGGGGGTAGCAACCGCGCTACTCCAGGCAGAAGTACGTTTTGATACTTAAATATAATTTAATCAATCATACAAAAAATTGTAACTTTGTGGCGAGTACCTTAGTCAAGGTCTCGGACTATGACAAGTGTGTCCAGGCCTCAACCCGGGCCAACTTGGTCAGTACACAAAGTAGCAGTCGATTTCATAGCGAATACTAAACTGTACTATTCACAGTTTCCTTCTATAACCATATCTGAAATTCGAAGTTGTCTTTAATCAATAGTTTCATTCGATTTATGGTAAATATGTATTAGAATCATCTGGCAATATTGATCTGGTAGAATCTACAAATGCAAAATCAATACTAAAGTGTTTTATTTAGACTATTTAATCATGTAAATTATTGCTATTTGGTAAATTTCTCTGGATAAATATTGTACAAGGTTCGTTAAAGCACAGTATTGAGAAAATTGAATCAGTATTTTCTTGTAAAGTGATATTTTATATTTAAGGATTTTATTTTGTTTGTTTTTTGACAAAAGTGCAATATATTTTAGGCAATATTTGAGTAATGTATATTATCACGTGTAAATAACGAAAATTTGTTATAGGTTTTCTGATATGAGCAATAAATAGTTTTAGCTTCTAAAAAAAATACATACATAAACAAAATTATTTACGAGTTACTGAACTGCGTCACATTTATTACTATTAGTAGTAATATTTCAATAATTTACCAGAAGTTTTGCTTATTTCTTAAGCAAAAAAACTGTTAAGTTTGAATAATAACTCATAGAAACTCCATTTATTAGAATGGAGACTAATTATTTTCATTTCATTTCTACCTGTTAATTAGAAATGAGAGATAAGGTTTTTTAAAGAATTTTCTCAGTTTAGGTATTGCTTAGAGAATATGAAAGAGCTACAATATGTCGAAAATTTGGTCACCAACTGATTTCTTGCAAATCTAACATTGTCGAATGTATTCGTATAAATATTTCTAGTGAAATTACTTGTCCATATATCGTCAAAAAACCATATGTTATTGAAGGTAATGAAATTTTGAAAACCATTAAATCATCAGTTTCTAGGTGATAAACCTAACGAGTTCTCACTTTTTTCTTCGTCCAAGGTATTTTCTTCGGTCTCAAACAAATACTTGAATCCGGCGATGAAGGTGGCTGTTTTACAGAGATGGATGATCTGAACGATATTGGGAGGTTCTGCAAAGTTAATATTTAATAAAAAAAATACCCCGTCATGTAAAAACTACGTGCTATCTCTTAAAATTCATGGCAAATCCTTTAATCCCTTAAGTCCAATAATGTATCCTACCGGACGAAATAGTAGAACCTATGAGATGTTAGACGATTACTCTTCAATCTATAATTCAAGTTGAAAATCTTGTTGAAAATGACATGCGAGTTTCAATTTAGATACACAATTTCGTTATTTTGATTTCTTATATACATGATGTTAAAACTTTATTTATTTGTTAGAAGAATTTTCAAAGACAGTTTCTGCACACATTTGTAACTAATAAATTGCTATTTAGTAATCCTGTGGACTACATTTTCCGAATCACCTATATCACGATACAAACCAAGATCACTTTAAGAGTGTTCTTCTGAGTGCTATAGAGGGTAATGCAAAACAATCGGGGGTGAGTGGATAACGTGAAAATAATGTTGTGACATATAAAAAAATTTCTCATACGACCTCTCGTAAATATATTTTCTAAATTATACATTCGAACATTATTAATCTTTGATGCATGATTACGTAGGTAATTAGGTAGGTAAGACATTATGATGCAAATTCTCATAAAATGTAATTTTTTATTGAAAATATATCTTGGAGACCTAATTAATAAATAAATAAACATTTGTACTACATACTATCGAAGTTCATATTATTAACATAAAGAAAAACTTGAAAGAGATTAATAATTACAATATAAAAATAATATTTTTCCTAAAAGGTAGATTGGTCGGGAAGGTCCATTTGCATGGCCAATACTTTCTATGGAATAAGTCCAATGGATTTGTTGTATCTGGGGATATCTTAAAAGCTTGGTATAAGAAACACTCGAAAATACAAGAAATGAAATGATCGATAAAATAAATTTGCATTGTGACGCTATAAGGCAGAATCTTGGTATGCTTTTCCGACTTCAAAGAAATATCCTCCGTAGACTCCGGAAGTGTGTAGAAACCCCAAGTTACAACATTTATTATGCCGTAAAATACCTTTTAGGCGTATCAATATCATAAATAGCACAATTGCTTGTGAATTTCTTCACCAGTTATGGCTATACACGTTGTATTCAGTTGTACTTGATTCCCATATCATAATGTTGTCATCGACGGTATTTTCTACGAATATAAAATAACAGACCTGTGCAAGAATGCCAAAGGCATTTCCTAATAGCATCTGTTGATATGTTGTTTGTTCGTTTCAGTGATATTTATATTTTTAGTAGGGTAACAAGTTGATCAAAACAGAATTGAAACTGCAAGATAGGAACACATGGCTTTTGAGATTTTATAAAAACAATCCATACATATATAGAAAAATGGCTAAATAAATAATACTTGAAACCGCGCATTTTATTATTCCGTTTAAATAATCCGAAATGAGATTTTCAATGTACCCTTTTTCATCTTCTTCTTACTCATTTTTAAGATCTCATGATCTGGTAGTTTTGCAGGTTCCTCTGTAGGGTTCTTTTTTCCGTATTGGTTTCCCTTCAAGTACGATGCGTGGCAGTCTCAGTGGCAGTATCTTTTTCTTTGTCTCAATGTACCCAATTCGGTTCAGGTTATCATAAATCCAGCTTATATATTTCTTACTATGTAGGTAAGGGTTTTTATTATTATTTAAACCCCGTAAATTAATAGAGATACAATCGTTCTCAATACTATTAGAGATATAACTAACATTAAGTAGTCCATAATGATTTAGAGCCCCAACGATAGCGAGGGCTAGCAATGTCCTTTGAAATTAGTATATACTGAGGTGTCGGTTTTTATATTGTAATGTTTCTCTTCTTTCTTCAATACCTCGGCTACTCCTGTTCTCGGAAGCCGTCTTCTCATCTCGAAACCATCATCGTTCTCAAAGATTATTTGTAAAAGGCCTTCTTCAAGGACAACGGAGTCTCTCTGAGCCTAATATGGTTTTATTGCCGGTGAAAATCTTGACACTTTTTTGCCAGGTAGGAACCTGATTTCCTTCTTTCCATTGCCGAATCATTTTTAGATGAGGATTATTTTCCTGATCTTCTTTGAGAGTGACCATTCGTCGTTGACTACTGTAGTTCTTGAAACTTAAAGTTTTGTCATCCATATTGAAAGAAATATCTTTTTTCAATGTTGAAATACTCTCGTTCATCTGAATAGAAGTTGACAAGGTTAAGGTGAAATACAGGTCTTTGAATATATGAGTTTTTGGATCAAATCCGTTTTTTTGTTTTTATTTGATAAGTTGTAGGCTAACCAAATAAATTTGTATTGTATGTAAGTAGCATGATGTTCGACAGTTTGCAGTTCAAAAAGAAGTGTTCCATTACCTCCTGTAAGTATTTTCAATAATTAATTACAAGTTATAATAATTTTCTTCAGAATGTCTCTTTATGGCGAATGGTTTCATTGGCATGTACAACGATCTACAAATCTATATATCTCCTAAAACATAAATTTTATCGACTTAAACAAAGAGTACTTTTTTGTTGAAAAATCGATTGATAAAATCATTTTTGCTATCTTTACACTGTACAGGTTGTCCCTCCTTGTAAAAGTTAACCATTGGGCATACGTCGCCCCTGGCCTTCAGATAGTAGTGTAGAATGATTTTTTCCGTCAAAAACAGTTCTTATTTTGCAACTTTTATTGAAACGAGGGATCGTATGAGAAAGTTTTGTTTATGACACAAAATTTTTTATTTCAACTCCCGGAACACAGTTTCTAGCTTAGATTTTGAAAAGTTATCAAGGCAATTGGTTGTGTGAAACATTTACAAATTACTAACGATGACCAAAACAACATCAAAAATGGACTTAAGGTCGCCCAACATGCCGTGACTAAAGTAATAAAATCTATTTCAGCGTACACTTTGCTTTGGCCAAACAATCGATTTTATTAAAGTTTCGAACGACTTGTACCAACTTAACGATTTCGGATATAGGTAAGTTAGATCAAATAAATTCAACCAGAAGTTTACAGTCGAGTCAAAATCCAACCTCTTAAATATAAGAAATTTTATTCTTCTATGTTAATGTAAGGTACTCATTTCAGTACCTCGTAAAACCTACCCTGACGGATTTAAATTAATTTATACATATGATACTAAAGTGAAATCTAAACCAAAGTTTGAAATTGTGATATTTAGATTCCGAATAAGATTTTTCACAATTTTGGAAGGTACGACGTACTTATTGTCGAACCTGTACACAAAAAACTTTTGTACGAAAATATTTTTTGTTTATCCACTTTTTCAAAAGTTATGTTAAAAATTTCGAAAAGTACCAAACAAAAAATCACTTACAGGGTAATAAAACATATCACAACTGCAGGTTACATATCAGATTGTAAGTTGTAATTTGGTAGCAACTGATTTTATGAAAGTTTTTTCAATGATAGGTAATCATTTTAATGAAGTATCTCTATGTATATTTGTAGCATGAATAGAGAATTTTCTTGGATAGGTTTCAGGATCAAATACGGATTTCAATTGGGACAATTTTTTATTTAAGATTAATAATTCATGAAAATAAGCATCTATTATCAAAGGAAGAGATACATTCTTCATTATTTTTATAAAATATCTATTCGAGTATGGTATTCTCTAATAATAATAAATAAAATTATAATCCTGACAAATAAAAGGGATAGAATTCTAAAGGAATACTATTTATCAGATGAATTTATAGTGGAAAAGGGACAAGACAAGACTTTCCTCTCTCAATAAATATATTTAATATATTAGAAATAGTAATAAAAAAGGGTGAAATATAAACAGGCTCCTTCTTTCATTATAAAAAACAGTGCCAATATATGTTATTAACGAAATCCAACAGAAATGGAAAAATATCTAGTAAATTTGTGGATGAAGCAAGAAAAATGTCTTGGAAACAAAGAAATAAAAATATTATGTTATGCTGATGACCTAGTGATAATCTCCGAAGACGAAGATAACTTACAAAGGCTACTGTATAGGTTTGAACAAATAGCGAAAGCTTTTAACATGCAAATATCCCTGAAGAAAACCAAATCTTTCATAATATCCAAAGAACCGGAAAGATGTAAGCTCGTGATATATGATCAGAGTGTAGAACAAGTGATATCATTCAAATATCTAGGAGCGAACGTAACAAGTAATAGAAATTTAAAGAATGAAGTGAAAGCTTAAACAACAAAGGCGTCATTAATTTCAGGGTACTTGAGAGATGTAATTTTGAAGGATAAATATGTGACTATCTGGAGCAAAATATAAGACATGTGTGAGACCAGTAATGACATACGCCAGAGACCAGAGCAGAACTACTGAAATGCGTACGATGATATCAATAGCTCGACACACATTAATTGACCACAGAGAAATGATGAAAGAAGGCAGATATGTGGCATCAAGGATGTAGTGAGATGGGCGAGAAATCGTGGACAGAATTTCAGATGAGAGGTTAGCAAAGATTGCAAAGGGAAAAAAACCCCAACAACAGCTAGGCAACCTTTGTGCAAACACAGGACTAAGTCCTAACGTACGATGAAGAAGAAGAAGAAATTTGGAAAAACGGATAGCAAGTGGAGAAGAATATAATTTCTAAATAGTTGGTCAATTTTATTATCTAGGAATTGCCGTATCATCGACACATCTAGAAGAAAATTAAATAGAGAATTCTGAGAAGTAACAGAGCGGTAGGATCATTGTCAAATCTATTGAGAACAAAAAACCTTTTATGCATATACTGGTATGCTGCCTTGTCGGCTCAAATTTGACATGCCTCGCGCATGATGTCATGCTGGAATCAGAATGTTTCCTTGTCCATTAAGGCTAAGCTGGAGTACTTACTGGGTTTTTGTGTTAGTGATTTTTTTTATTTTTTTGTGTTTAACGGCTATTATAGAATTGATCTAACCATTATCTAATCGAAATACCAAAGAAACAGGTATTGAATATTTTGGTTTCCAAAAAAAGACTTGGCGAACCATTGGACAGAACCCTGTGGTGGAGAGGATAAAATTAATCTACAATATGGTGAATGAATGTCGTAAATCACACACAATTCCTATTTTTTCCAATAATTATACTTATTTTATGTTGTTATCGATTCACTTGTGGAATTATGAACAAAAACGGTTTCAGTCTGGTTGAAAATATTTAGATACAATATATATGTTATTTATTTTATCGCGTGTTTTATCCATTCATTTTAAAAAGGATTTAATGCAAAGTGTCAAGGTTTAAAACATTGTTTATTCACCTATATACGATTCGTTCAAAAAATTAAATGAAATATACCCATAATATGATTAAATTGAATAATTTCTTTTATATATATATATATATATATATATATATATATATATACATATATATACCTGCCTTTGCATCAAATATTACTTTTGGAATCAGAATAAAACTTTATAACAGGTATACAGCATACATTATACTTCACATTTTGATTCCAACGTGACGTCATATTGTGCGAGATAGATGGCAAAAGAAACATGGATGAGAAAAATGAACAATAACAAAGAAGATGAGAATAAACTGAAAATATAAGGTGGAAAAATTATTAGAAAAATATGAGACGAGGTTAAAATGGTTGAGAGAAGGTGGTTGGAGAAGACATATAAATTGATAACTAATTGCGATATACAAGAAGATGAAAATTATAAAAATTATGATTAGAGCAAGATGGTTATTATACATTGCCATTATGACACAGCAGAGAATGTGAATGACCACTATAATTTTTCTACTTCCTGTATGAGAAGACATAGAATTTATTACAGCGACAGTACTATTATAAATTGATACGATATGTCATTGAATATAAGAGAAATTAAATGAAAGGTCTAAAAAGAGGAATTGTTGTCTAAATTTTGACTATTAAGCAATTAGAAAGCCATTGAAACAACACTAGAAAAATAAGCTTCAGTACATCCAATTATACCACAGCCAATTTTTTGCAAACATTTTAATGGTATCAAATTGGTAATCACAATTTTCAAAAGTAAGTGGAGCCCTCACACTTTGTAGCCTTGGAACACAGTGACCAGAGGAAAAAGTATTACTACTAAATAGAAGATGAAGGTGTTGGTTTACCCAATTTCCTCAATCCTCTGTATAGCCAACACATTATTTTTGAGAGTTCTATTGATGCTTTTGTTATATATGTTGAATGTGTGAGTATTTTCATGAGATAAGAGCTTCGATTGATAATGAACATGATAAGTGAAACGGAGTCATTTTTTAATTCTGGAGACTATTCATTCGACCATTTAAAGACTTCAAGCGTTGTTACTAAAAGAAAATTCTTCGCAAGTATGTAGCTGTACAAAAGGATTAATTTGAAGGGGATAATCTTTTTGGATAAAGAAAATAGAGCTCTAAATCTTTTCTGATACAATTAGTACACATTCATTTTTCTCCTAATCACTCTAATAGAAAGTGATTAGGAGAATTATGAAATAAGTTTCAGTGTTAATTGAAATTAAGTGATAAATAGTATGCTTATCATTCATGAATTGTTTCGAATGATATCAATAATCATGCATCCCATGATTTAATATTTTTTTTGTGAATTTACTTTGAAAATAGAGTGTATAAAAATCGAGTTGTTACCAAAATAATTGTAAATAGAAATACTTGTAAATACAGTATAAGATCCTCGAAATTTGATAATTATGTTAACTTTAGACGTACGCAATAAAGTTTTCAAGAAAAATGGTGGCGGACGCCTATGACGTTTTAAAAAATATCATGCAGGTTTCGAAAACAACCGAAAATATTTATTATGTACATTCGCTTATTGTAAGTTTGTTCCGTTGAATTTTACTTTATTGTCTAATAAAAACCTATTGTGTAGGCCTATCCGAACCTCGAGCAATATGTACTTTTTTATTAACTTCACTGTACCCTAATCAATGGTTGGCTCAAATAATAAAAGTACATCAGCATCTCATGTTTTTTCTTCAATAATTACCTGGAAATCCAAATTAATTGGCTCTGTGTTACCTTTCGTATTATATATCCAGTATTAAGTCCGGCTCTGGTAATCTTCTGGAAAATTGAGTTGATTTTTGCTCCCTAATAAACTTTTTTTACGGGAATTACGAGTAATATAATCAACAAAATAGTGTACGAAAATGTTCAGTGAAAAATTCGACAGTATTCAACTAACATTAGGATATTTTTTATAGATATAACCTAAAATAATAACTATAACTATAATATAATATTGATATTGAATTAAGGAAATTCAAAAGAGAGAAGAATGAGTGACAATGAATGCAGCAGAAAGAGGAAAAGAGACCAGTAAGTAAGGTTATGTTATGAAAAATCGACTTTTTGAAGAACTGAAAAATTAGGGAGAGTAAATGGAATAAGTGAGCCAAGATATTAAAAAATATATAAATAAGATAAGAAATAAGATAAGAAATAAAACAACCGAGGAAAGGGAAGCAAAAATTGCTGGAAAATGATTATAAAATGGAATAAACAGTAACCGATATGGTCCATAGACTGGCAACTGGAAAAAAAGGAAAATACTACAGTGGTGTAGAAAGTAGAACTACTGAAAATAGAATCAATAATTAATCGTGCTAGAAAGTTAAATAGAACATGCTTAGTAAGGTTCACCAACCAACACAAAAATACTGATGCCCAATAAACAAAAATTAAAGTTTATAACACACGATTGTTCATTAAAGACGATTTGTCGAAAAAGAAAAAGATAATTTAAAAAAGATTAAAATAAGAGCTAAAGCAGAAATATAGGAGATGGAGATGGAAGAGGAAACAATAAATAAGCTCTTAAATATAATTAGAATTTTCATTAGGAAACAAAATGAAAATCGTAAGTACGTCACTTGACCATAACATATGCACAAGATTATCACCTAATAGCACAACAAAGGACCAAATTGATCACGTTCTGATAATAAAGAAACACGTAAAAAGGGTAACATATGTACCAACTCCAATGAAAAATGGGAAAATTTCTATTTGCAATAATTGAGGTACGAAGCCAAAGCAAATTACGGATAGAAACTGGAAAAAGAGATGTTATAGGCAGGATACTAGGGAACTTCAAGAGCAAGAAACAAATATGTGGATTGATGATCAATGTAAAAGGGATTTGGAAAACAGTTAAATATATTAGAAGGAAACAGTGATAAAAATAGAAAGGATTATAATAATGCGAAAACAGAAGCTGAACAGATAAGCTGAAAGGACAAAATAAGGACAGTGGAAGAATTTTATAAAAATAAGTGACTCAAAATAGAAGATTCGCAATGAATAAATTTTTTTATGTAAATATACCACAATTCTCGATTGATAAATTTCGCGACGATGAGTACATTGGTATGATATATGGTATGTATATATTCAAAAATAATGTATTTTGGTACTTAATTGCCACAATCCCACAACAATCATATATATAACGAAAACTTAAAGCCCGAAAAATTTCAAAAACAAGATATTATCGAACGTGTAATTTCCACTTAACTATTGGAAACTAGCGTTTATTTCTTTCATTTTAAAAGAGCAATGTGGTTGTAAATTGAATAAAAAATAGCCTCATTTGTATCGAAAAAGGCATGTAACGAGCTGTCAGAGAACTAAGTGTTACTTCCTTCACGCACGAGTATTTCGAATGACAGCTCTAATTAGGCACTTCAAACAACCGCATTTACGTGTGTGTGTGCCCACCGCTTTCGTGATAAATAATCATACGTTAAGATGTGTCAAGGATGAATTACCGTTCATTAGTAACCTTTTCAAATAACTTACTGTAACCTATACTCAAATATTTGTACTGTACTTCGAACATGTATGTGATAAAAAATATAATATATTACCTGCTTATTAAATGTATAAACTCAAAATATCACGCAGTGCAAAAGTTACGATTAATTTTTCAAAAACTCATCTAGTATCTTATCTAGCTATGGATAATGTGCATCATAAGTAACGAATGAATTATACAATTAAGTTTTCAAATACTATGAACTATTATCATCTTACACTGGATCTTGAAATTATTTCAAAGTTAACGAATTGTATCTTGAATTTGAAAAGAAGTGACATTTCAATTTGTCTTTACAAACATTATTGATTTTTTTTGTAAAAAACTTTTGCGGATGCAACTCTAAGTGAGTCCCTGAGCATAGCTTAGTTTAGTGGCAAATATGGTTGACTTGATGGAAGTAATTAAATCAAACAGTTGTTCAGGACAACGAAAATATGTTCAAATGAAATAAAGCTAGTGTTATGATAGGAGACGAGACGAAAAATCTCGTCTTTCCCCGCATAAAAATTCTCTCGCAGAGATCTCGCCAAAGTCCCGAAAATTGTTTACGCTTCTTATCTAAATAAATTACGTAAACAAAATCAAATCACTTCCCGGACTTATAACGTACACTACATAACTATTATATATCAGTTTTGAAAAGTAGTTATGTAAAAACTTTACGTAACTGTTCCAGTTTCAAAGAATAATTTATTAATTACTGTGGAAACAGACGATTCTTTCATTATTTAAACTGACAATTCACTGATTTTTCTATTGAATAGTATTTTAAGATTATAAACATTACAAATAACATTATTAAAGACACAGTTATTTAAAGTAAGTCTATTTTCTGGTTGAATATTCTCTCGAACTTGTCTAATGTTAATTTCATTTGTGGCTGTGATATCTACATATGTGCCAAGAGCTTGGTCCAGAATATTTATGGAAATTCTTCTCTTATTTTCTAATGAACTCTCAACATAGCCTTCTGCTACACTGTTTGTTTTCATACTCCGTGTTGCTTTATTTTCAGAATGTCCGATTCGGAATCTGCCAGGAGAGATGCTGATGAGCGTCAAAATCAATGTCCTTTGTATCCTTTAACATAAGGTAGACCCAGGTACTGAGCAATATTTGATGGTAATTTTCCAAAGGTTTTGCTCACGGGTTCTATGCCATACCTGACCTAACATAACCTAATCAGTATGAAAAAAACAAACATATTACAATATACGTCCGTGAAGTTATTATTACGGTACTCGATTAGGTATTATGACTCGGCTCCTTCGTCGCCTCGTCCATAAACATCTATCTCGTACCGTACTAAATCACTACCCAGACTATTCAACTATTCAATGACTTGTCTCTCAAGGAAAATTTTGTCTTTCGAAACGAATCTCTTGTAAACGAGAATATCGTGGGCAACACTAAAGTATACTAAAGATCTCCATAATGACGTAAAATAGTGCTTGGTACTATAAATTTTCCTTGCTTGGGGGAGGGGTGGCAACCGTTCCAACAATCCATCATTTCAGTAAGGAAGCCGATACAATTTTACAAAGACAACAAAACTTTTACAGAATAAGTTTTTTTGGTACTTTACAGAACACTCGAAATTTTGTACAAGCCGCTACTATGTCGAATAATAAATTGGCTACACGTTGATTTTAACTTTTATACTATAGATAAGATATCACCGCTCTATATCACTATTGCTTTATATTCTGAGACATTCCTCAAATATTGCTCAAATTGACACAAGACAATATATTCATAAACATACGGAGTTAGTAAAAAGCCGTGGAGAGTAGCGAGAGCTCAGTTCGCGGACGATGATTAGAAACTAGTGAATAGTTTGATAATTATGTAGTGTAAGTGAATTGTATAAAAAAAATATACCAGAGGTTTGAATTTATCCCACACGTAAGGATGAACCGTAAGTAATTATAACTATATAAAAAACTAGCAAACACTCCTTAGAAGCAATAAATGAGCAGATTCTGGATTTGATTGCGTTCAATTTATTGTAAGAATAATTAATAATAATAATAAAAAAATCAAGTATTTCCATGATTATTTATTAGTGAGGCATTTTGGTGCATAGATTGTACTCTTCATTCAAGCCACTCGTTATAGACGACATTTTTAGTCTTATTATCAACCACAAGAACAAATAACGCAAACGGTCTTTCGACCATATGTGAACATGCCACATATGGTTTTCAATATTCAGGCCAAAAACTCTCAAAGATTAGCCTTGTGATTTGTTAATGGTCATAGCGAATGCAAGGCGGATCGGAAATTAAGGTTGGGTAAATCGGTTGGGATCATTAAGATGCTCGGAATGAGAGCTTCCTACCTTCGAATTTTCTTCTTGGCGTAAATCACATTGTTTATCAATTTGCTTACCACCAAAGGCATTCTATTGCACAATTTTGGTTGGTTTATGTTTCGAAGCGTGATTACTAAAAAGCTAATAAATTGTACGCTGGTAAGCCAGGCACATAAATAAATAAATGCATTGAATGTCAGATTAAATCCTCGTTATTTCTGATCCCAAATTAGTAAATTAGAAAAAAATATTTGTATTTTTGACTGATTGCTAGAAAGTTCAATGCGCCACAAAATTCGCAAACTACGCCCATTGGCCCGATGCAAATGCAGTGCTGCTATCTTATTGAAATGCCGCTCGATTCAAAACAGTACTTTATAAATTTCTTCTTGTGCATCGAAAATTATGTAGTTATTAATATCTGAGTTTTGCTCGATGATTTCGCATTGCCAACCGAGCCGATTGGCTGGCTGCCTCGCTTTGCTCTTTTGATTGAGAAGCACAAAGTCGAGCCATACTAACACGGTGCTATTGGCGTGCAATTTTTTTATCTTCTTCAGTCTTTTCATTCGCAATGTTTTGAACCCTAGTTGCATTACGTCTTACCGGAAAAATATTCGATCGTCTTGATCTCTGCATTCCAAATGATAATATCAGCACGATCAGCTAATAGAAACTCCAAACAATCACATCAACCGGTCAACCTCAAAACGTCAATTGATTGACAAGCGTTTGATTATTTCGTGTCATTCACCTTTTGTTATACCATTTTTGATAAATGATAATTGAAGTTGATAAATCTAATGTTTTTTAAAAGATATAACATAATTGAACACACGGCAATTCTTAACTAATCGATTACCAGACGATGAATACATAAATATAAACAACACAAAGCAGGTGCTAAAATGAGGAAAACAAACATGCTGAAATGCCTAGGATTTCACTCTTAACTAAGTGAAGAATATGGCACAAGGCAACATGTAGTTTGAAGTAAATCAATTGAAAAATATTGATGTGGAATAATTTTTCATAATCATGCGCTGATTTCTTCTGGAGTAATTTTCGTAAAAGGATAACTGACTATTCTGAATAGAAATATTATGCTTGCGTTTAGAAGTTTAGAAAACAATCTTAACCAATCTATCAAATTGGAGCATAACGTGCTCATTACACTAAATTAATAGTATCCTCCAAATGTGTAATTAATTGACTATTACTGAAATTACATTGGCCAATAATAATAAACGTATTATTATGGAGAAACATATTGCAGAACAGGGGCGTTATGTTATAATAATAATCTCTCATCCTCATCCTATTTACCATACCCGAAGTTCGTGAATACACTTATAAAATAACATTGGATATATCTCTATTACTCATGTGGTTCTCAGAGGCGGAGCACTCAACAAAGTTTTAACTGATTTTATAATAGATATTTTAAAAAATAATCACAAGTCTTCATAAGCAATTATTAGAAGGTTAATTTCATCGTATCCCAGATGAAAGACCTTAGTAGAAGGATGTAAAATATTTGTTGTGACATCCTCAGCAAACAAAATTTACGTAAGAAGAAAATTGCAGAACGATTGGCCGAAGAAATAAGAAAATATGTAAATTGCACTGAAGGTAGCGGGGACTACACTAATAAGAGCCAATGAGTAAAAATATTAGAAGAGAAAAAGCTAGAGGGAATTTGAAGGTAAGGAACATCAAAACTCAAGGGGGGAAAAAAAATTAATACAGAATGAAGAGGAGTAAAGGCCTCAAAAAGGGATAGAACAACTAGAACATCAAAGGTTGTAGATACAGAACAAGAAACAATAACAGAACTGGGAGGAACAGAATATTCAAGTTGGAGATTAATGGTACCAAAATTTTTCATGTGATAGGCAGATAGAATAATAGAATTCATCTAATTTTACCTTATTATTCGGATTTAATATATGTAACGATATCTATGACGAAAATGACTAAATCCAAATGTAAAAGACAGGAATAATTTATATTTTACCAGGACTTCTTGAAATAATGGTCCAGTATAATTTGAAAATCATGTTTTCGATTGAAATTGGATAAAAACTAAGTAGATGACTATTCAATATCATTGAAAGGCGCTTATTTATTTGGAAGTACAACATTCTTCTGTTAATATTCCTGCCTTAATCAAGTTTTTATTGTTTTATCTTCAAAATTTCCACCACACTTACAATTCTTAGGCTATTGTAGAATATTATACTAATTTTGTTTTGGACCTATCATTACATTTTAATGAATATGGAATGCAAAATAGAGAAACCGGCAATACAAACGATATCAATCAGTATACTTTATTTTACCAATAACAAAATGTGAGTTTTATACCAGCAACTTTACTTTATACGCAATTAAATTATACCAAAGGCATTAATTCGCAAAATAATATAATTGGCTTTGCCGGACCTGCGTGAATTGTAGTTGAAGAAAGAGCCCAAAACGTAACCGGAATATATATAAGGGCTGAAAATGTTGAGGGCTGAAATGTCGTGTTTACTTTAAGGGGACACCTGTGCTTCCGGCCTACAGGAAGTAATGTCCGGAAAATCCGGTGTAGCCAGTTTACCGGAGGAAATTACTAACTGTACCTTGACCATGATAGAGAGCAATACATAAAAATCGATAAGGGCTACCATACGTTCACTTTTTAATGGCTTATGAATAAATAAGAGACAATTTTGTCAAATTACATGTTTTCATCAATAAAAATATTGATATGCTAATAATTTAAAGAACTTGAGAGGTATTTTTTTAAACATTTTACGGTTGCTTCCTGACCTTTTATTTTGATTTTTGTGAAAAATTGTGGAATAATCAATCAATAAATAAGTAATGAATGTTCGTTTTATATAAGGATAGGAGAATCAAGGTAGACCGAAAAAATCTTTATTTGCGCATAAGATCATGGTACAGTGTCAAAAAATTGATAGGTACATAGACATAGTCAACGAACCAGATGGGCATCGTGGTTTGTTTAATCTCTTATATACTTTAGAACAATTTTTGTATTTCTTTCTTTCAATACATATTCTTATAGCTTCAATATAGTATATAGCTGGAAAAATTGTACGTGGAATTCCTGAATATAGTTTCACTACATTCAGTAGCTTCAAAGCATCAAAACAGTTTACAATGTCAGTTTCCATTATCCAAATCTCTTCTCATAATAGCACGAACTGAGTGTTAATGGTAGTGATAAATTGCGACTGATAGATCTCTCATATTCATGAATGTAACGCTGGTATGTTAAATCTTTATCTATTTATTTGGATGGACACAACTTCCAAGATATTTGATACTTGATGACATGGTGAATACGGATAAGCTGCTTAAGTCACAAAAGTGTGTTACACCGACCTATGCGGATTAATGAGATGTATATATAATAGAACATTTTGAAATTTTACTTATTTTTACTGTACTCACAATAAACGTAACCCACATTACTTGAATACATTTGAACATCTTTCTGTAAAAACGAATCAAATTCAAAGAAAATCAAATACATTGAACATACTCAAGTATGGTCAGCTTTTTCTTCTTCGCGAGCCATTTCTTATTCATGCAGAACCTATATGGGGCCACATCCAGAGCAAACGATAGTTAAAATTAATGTTATATTTCTAATGTTCGGTTATTTGCCTTAAACTGATCCTCGATATCCCAATAAAAGCTTTATAATCAAAAAGTCTCAAACGTTAATTTCCTAAAGTAGAATTTAAAAATAATCGATTTTTTGAGTTTTTTAACTCACTATGAAATAACAGTCATAATTGAAGCAATCATTATCATCATAAGCAACAATGTTCAAAGGTTGATAATGGTGCAGCCTCCTCGCTTATCCATGTATTGCGTTGTTGAGCAATACTAGATTGTTTTTTTTTTCTGCTCTCAAAGCTTTGTAATGCATAAAGAATTGGATTGCTCATGATTAGGCTTCGATACTCCTTCCCAACCTTGACCTAAAGAATAAAGCAAAGTGTGGAATCTTACATATTAGTGTTAGTGTTAATTGTAATACAACTCAAGGAGCTTCTACTGTGTAAGACTCTCAGTTTCAAGATATTCTGCTCTGAAACAAAGATCGTGATTCCCAGATCATTACAGCCATTACATACATATTACTACTGGATCTTTAATGTATTTGTGCAGTAACAAGCTAGAATTCGTTCCACATTGTCAATCTGTTACTGAAACCGCTTTAGTACAATATTGTTTGCAATAGTTAAACATGGAACAACGGAAAAAAGCTTTGATTTTGAGTTGGAAGAAATATCTCACGGTATGTAGAAATCAGTTTATGATGATTAAGACTCTACTTTCAACAGTAGTATGACCATTTTACAGAAAATAAATGGTCTGACGTCCTTCGACCTCAAATATAGATGAAAATGTAAAAAAAAATAACCAAACGGCTTCCTTTTTAAGCGCTTTTGAGAAAGCCACGATAAATCCGATGGAAGCAATTCCGAAAGAAATTTCCAGAAGTACTTCCCGTGATGGATTCAACATGGTATATGTGCGTTGCTACCTTGCTTTTAATATAATGTTTTTTATCATACTTCGTATTTATCCTTATTATGTCTGTCCAATAATATCTCTGCATAACATTAACTCCAATTATATGGATTTTCATTTCGTCTACTAATTTAAAATGGCTATATAAAAAAGCCAATTAGGTACATTCTGCAGTGTTAAGTGATTATAAGATCTTTATAAAATATTCAGAACAGAAGCGCAGTTGCAGGAACGATTGTTGATAGGGCTGAATTGGGTAAACAGGGACCTCTAAATGCTTTTTCCATGCTCAGTTCGTAATTGTCTCACCTCATGATGGGCTCTGTCCTGTCTCTTGTCATTGATCACGACATTTAAGTTATCCAAGTTCAATAATTAACAAAGTAGTATCTTCTGGGGACGTTTCTATTTTATAAAGTTGATTTGAGATGTACAATTTCTAACAACTTGGAAATTATCTGTCTTAGTCATCATGTTCGATTAATTTAACCGACGATTAGACTTGATATCATTTCAAAATTATCACACCATAATATTAAAAGTTAATCAAATATTTCTACTGACAAAATTTGTTTAAAAAAAAGTAATTTCTGAAAATGTTTCTATAATTCAGTTATTCTGACATTTTATGATTATTTTTATCAATTTATAGTAAATTCAGTAAATAAAAAATTCTGTGTATTTTCTCAATTTTCTACTATAAAATTGAGTAAACGAGAGATTATGCCGAAATTCTCAAAAAAGTATGGAATACACGATGATATGCAACTAATATCAACTAAGAAATGTTTTACTATGGAAAAGTGATCTAGATAATGACTGCGAATGAAAATTTAAACTGATATACATTGGCAAGTGCCGAAGAATTTGGTTGTTGAAAAATCAAAATGACCTATATTATTTTTTTCTAGTCTCTAGAGCTACGAAGGTTATTAGCGACAGAAGACACGCATCACATTAAGGTTCATTTTACAAATATTAACAAAAATAAATATGCAAATATCCTTTAAATAAGTATGTCCATGCTTCCTCCTAGAATCTCTGCTCAGAGGAGATGTATTTCAATATTCTCGAGGCATTAGCCAGGAAAGTAGTTGTTTTCTCCTCTGAAGAATGGCAGAATACATTGAATTTCGAAATTATTTCAGAGAAAAACCTACTTTGAAGCTTCATCAAGAGTGCAATAACCGCTGGAATTTTGATAAAATTCGACTCGTTTTATGAAAAAATTTAACATGAGGCAAATATTCAAAACAATTTTTTTCACTCATTTTCATGTATAATTGACAATGTCTTAGGAATAAATAGTTGTATGAAAAAGAACAGGGTTATAACATTTCGACATATTGAAGATACTTCTAGTCCTAAGGTATTTGGACCATTTTATTCATTTTTAAGGTAATTTTTATAGTCTGGCTGTTGACTGACTTAAATGTCAAAATAAAGCCAACACAAAATTGGTCAGTTGTAAAAATGGTAATATAGAGAAACGTAACATATCAATTGAATGAAGAGTAACTCAAATCTGCCGTGCCGTATTTTTTTTATGTGTACTATTGAAATTCCAGGAAAATAAAGTGAAAATTTAGTCGCTAGGGAACGAGAAAAAGAGCCATTTTTGTCCCTAAAAACTGGGATTGAAATTTTGCTTTAATTCCCTTAAGTGCATAAAGAGTATTATTGATATTTGAATACAATTTTGTGTAACGATAATCCCGATGTCAATTTTTAATATTTCAAACATACAAAATTCAACTTGTTAATGAACTCTCAAGAAATGATTTTAAGACGAAACAAAATTTTATTTGAATTATACAGTAAACCCATACAATTGTCGCTACTGGGCTCGAGAAAGTTACCAAAGGCTTCAAACCAAGTACGCCCACCGCCACCAAAAAATTGTTGTTTGGATAGGAATCGTCAGGGAAAAATTTCTTCCGCGGGAATTTAACAGTTGAGCAACATTTGAAGCATCGTTCTATAGCAGTACTTCCGGATCTAATGGCGGTATTTCAGGATTCAATTAATAGGGAAGCCTGAATCCCCATCTCTGGTTCCAACAAAATGGTGCACTATCATATTATGGCCTTGATATTCGACAGGTTCTGGATAACCAGTTTGAAGGAAAGTGGATTGGAAGACGTGGATCAATGAAGTAGCCACCTTGGTTACCTGAAATTAACCTTGGATTATTGACTTCCGTTTCGCCTAGTTGCGGTTACTTAGACAGATGTTGGAAACAACTTGGAATGAAAATAGCTATTGACTACTTTGAGAAGATCGAAATCATCTTTCATTTCTTTTCACTCGCCACACCAAGTTTATAACGATGATGAGACGTGATTCAACTTTAAAGCATTGCCTACCAAAAGGCTTGAATCGGAAAAGGAACAATAAGATGTGATTTGTACGAACACTTGATCAAAACTATTATGCTATTTTATATCTTTCCATAAGTTAACCACCCTTTAAGCTTTCTTTTACTGTTCTTGTTTCCTCCTTAGTACTTCCATGAACCATACTTTTAATAACAATTTTGGAAACGAATACACTACCACAACACCGACACTCATAATTACACTGTCTGATGCGCATTTCGATTACAAAGTTATCGTCTTCAGAGACTATAAAACAGTGTAACTGTAAGTATTGGTGTAGTGGTAGTGTGGACAGTATATTCAGGATGAATATCATCAACGTTTTCAGAAATTCCAACTGAAAATACATTGATTACAAGCTTCAATTTGCTTATTGTTTCAGCTTCGTACTTAAAATTCCATGTTTTTTAGGAACCAATCAAAAACACCTACCAAGGAAAACAAATACCGATGGGAAGCTCCGGACTATGGTTCACGAATTCAGATTTGAGCGATTGCGAAAATGACATTGATATAGTGGCATATGATCTAAGAGTTTAATTTTTATTTTTGTTGTATTATTAATTTTTTATAAATTTTGTTTTCTTAATAATTTTTGTAATTGTTATTTATATTTAGAACGTATATATATAAATATATCTGTTTCAATCTTCAATAACTATCTAGAATTAGTTGGGAAAAAGTTTCAGGCGGTGGAACTGCATCAAAATTACCGATAATTTTGAATTGCATGAATTTATTTCCATATTTTCGCATGAAAATACATAATTGCAATGTGAAAAAAAAAATAAGTTTAAGAAAAAAATTATCTGGTCATTTATTTGCTCAGATTTCCAAAATAACTGAGAATTCCAATCAGGTTTATTTGGGGTGAGGCTTCTTGAGCTTGATTGTTGGTCATTGGTCCTCTTATGAGAACGTGAACATACTGTTAGAACTATGTAAGCATTATAAAGGCGGGTTCACACGGAGTCGTAAACTGGGCGAGAATTAAAAGAGTTAGTTGTGATCACTACCTGTTGTGATCTGGTAGTCGTGTTAGTGGGAGTCGTCAACTGCCAAAAATAGATCGGTCGTGATTACTCCGCATGCTGGAGTGAACACGACGGTTTAGTCGTGAAACACCCACCAAATGTGAAGTGTATATACATGTATTTTGTTTGTAAGAGTGAAATAATAAAATTTACTTTAATTTATTAATTAAGAAATTAATACATTTTATTTATAAATAATAATAATTAATTAAGTTTAGATTATGCTGGAATCGCCAATCTTGGATCCGTTCTAAAAAAATTTCTGTAGCCACTGATTTTCAAAGATAGTTCTCGATATATATTATTAGTGGCACCAAGAGTATTTCGTTTTTTTATCCAATCACGGACCCAAACACGTTTGATTTTTTTAAACATATTTCAAACGTTGTAATTCATTAATTAAAAGTTCACACACAATTTTTGCACTTTCCTGTTTAGCCATGATTAAGCACAATAAAAACACAAATAAATAGAAAACGTACCAAGAGCAACTAGATGTTAGCGGCGGTAGGTTTCTTTCAGGCTCCTTTCAGACACTAATTCGTGTGAACTGGAGGTCGTATATTATCGATAGTGAAAATCAAGCAGTCGTGAAACATGAGCAGAACGAGTAGTATTTTCGCCCAGTTTACGACTCCATGTGAACCCGCTTTTAGACATTAGATAGGTACCTACGAAACTGAGTTGATTTCAAAGATTATGAACTCTGTAGATTAAGTTAGGTTAGGTTAGTACGCATAATCCAAATGGTCGTTATTTTTTCGGAAACCGCGCATTCTGTTACCTTTCATTTTCTACGATTTGGAAGCTTAGTCAACTAGTTAACACCCTCCTATATTTTTCTTATGATCGCTCCAATAATCTTCTGAATTGAGTGTTACATGATTTTTATTGGACTCTCTTATTTTATCTGGATATCGTACATTCATTCATGATCGACCATATATTCTGATGTTTAACTCGGCCAATAGCCATCGGTTACTGTCATTTTGGCATTCTCTCCCCTCGTCCCAGCTTTAGCAAGCCTATCTCCCTCAGAGTTCTATTACACTCCATACTGTCCATAGCATAACGTTACTCCAATTATTAATTACCACTTTTGATTCTTTCGTTTTTGATCCTATTTTTTTCTGCCTGATTCATCTGCTTCATTTAACAATCTGGCAGCCTTCCAACCTCTATTATGTAGATTTCAGTTTGAAGGATATTACATCCAGGTTTTTAGTTTGTTTGGATGTTCAGATACTTTAAAAATACACCGACTCCTATGAGTATAGAGATTCCATTATTCACGGAATTATGTAAATACAAAAATCCTGTTCTTTCGAACCTCTTCATACTTGCTTACTTACTTAATCCTTATATCTATCTATCCTTACGGGAGTAAAATGAGGGAGTTGAGTCTCTTTCTTAATACAATTTTTTCTTAAAACCCCTTCCATTTCGGTCTTTTGTTAATGGTAGTACCCAAATAGTTTCTTCCCTCTGTCCTTGCCTTGTTAATTTTGTCCATCCAAGTCTTCTGTGATGCTCGGTATTGTTGCTCTGGTTTCTAGTATTCTTCTCATAATCCTTTCCTCTCTCATCCGTTTCACACGTCCGAGTCATCTTAGTTAATTTTCTTCTATATATTTACTGTAGGTTTTGTATTTAATATTTGCTTGTATGTGTTTTTGATGTGTTCTAACCTAGTATTGCTCTCAATTTTCCGTAAGAATCCCATTCCCGTGTTTGTATCATTTTTCTATGTCTTTCGGTCGTTGTCCCTATTTAGGAACCATGTTAGTATGGATATAACTACTATTTTTTCCACTCTTATTTCCTTGGGTATTTTATTATTTGCTTGAAAAGACGTTTTTGCTGTGTTAAATACTTTGCTTGCGTTTGTTGTTCTTTCTGTTACTTCTTTCTCTAATTTTCCTGCTATCATCGACCCAAGGTATTTGAAATATTCCTTTTGAAACTTATAAAATATACATGTATCAAATTATAATTCAGAAACTCACAAATTAGAGAATCAATTTTTATATTTGTTAATTTCGTGAATTGAAGTAAAACAGATTCTCTGTTATGTAAGTAACGAAAATTTTTAACAATTTTCAAGCACTTTAAAACATCGGATTAATTTCAAACATTTGCACTTGTTGAAGACCGATAATAATAGAATCATTTTATAAATCCAGACTGTTATCTTCTTCAAGACGTTTAAACAATTAACTTTTCAAGAGACAGCCTGAGAAAGAATGTACACCGGTATAAAGTTAGAAACGTTCACCGATGGAAATTGTAAATTTGAATTAGATATCCACCAACGACAAGATACAAGGCTGTGAAAGTTTGAGTAGATTCTCGGCTGTTTGCTGTTGGATAAGCTTATGGGTTAGTACTTAGCCGCGAAAGGACCTAATACGACATCCGAATAGAATAATTTAATTGCATGTTCCATATAACAGTGAGACTCTTTTATAGTATTTAAAATAAAAAGTTTAAGAATAATTCTGCATAGAAGAATAAAATGAGTAAGAAGAAAACTGATGTTACAGTTCTAAAAGGAAAGGTTGCTATGTACCACATTTTTTTACCAACTCTCCACTTCGAATAAAAAGAACTAAGAAATTATTCATCCCTTGCTATTAGAATAGTGTTATCAATCAGATCAATAATTTTATTCCTACTTTTTATTATTTCAGTACCTATTGTTCACAATCCAACTTATAGTGGGTTGATTTAGTGTTGTGCATGTATACTGTCCGAAAATAATTGGGTTACTCTCTTTTCTGACAACCATTGTTTTACGTACAGAGACCGTCTCATGATAAATTCATCGAAGCCAAAATGTGGCGACTGATATACTTAAAGTGTGTGACAGTTTGACTGACCTAACAAGAGCGCAGAGAGTGTCTCATGCATCGGTACAGTCTCGGTCACTTTCCTCTCGATCTCGTCGTCATTTATAATTCACGGACCAGACCGGGACTCGATCGTTGATGGATTTGTACCGATAGACTGAAAACTACAGCAAATAGTGATATCGGGTGGAAACAGAATGTGATAATTGAATTTAACATTTGAAAATTTAGATAATTACCATATACATTCAAATGAATCAGTTAATAATAGGGGAGCCTATGATACTAAATGAGGATTTAATGAACGATATATATATATATATATATATATATATATATATATATATATATATATATATATATATATATACATGGCCACCTTCCGATTCTTTCTGTTGGATAATCTTTCATTTTATTCATGGTGTGTATAAAAAGTGTTCAAAGTTTAACTTCTTTTAAAAATTTTTTAGATAGAATCACCCGGTTTTTTTTCTATTTCAATGCATTCAGGGGTAAAAAATAATGCAAATTCATGTATACTTTCCCATACCTAAACCTTACCATTATCCAGATATTAAATGTTTTCTGTAAATTTTTAGAAATGCAGTTGTGGTTTAATTTTATTTTGACCCGTTGATTCAAGCACTAAAAAATAAAAAAGATTTTTCTCTATCTTGTCAAGGTCTGTAAAAAAAATCAAATCAAATTGTATGTACTAATCCTATTCCAACTTTTAGTCGTTTCCGAGATATTTGAAGTTTTAAATTATTATTGTATTTTTTAACAATTTTTTATGTATACTTTTAGTAGACTTTGTAATAAGTCCTAGTCAATTGTTAATACTTTCGAAAATCGTTAAAATGGCTCGTTCTCAATAACGAATAAATAAAATAGATCAATGGGTCTAAGAAACAAGAAATTAAAGAAAAAGATAAAATTTGGACTACACCTACATCTCTAAAAATTTACAGAATACATTCAATATCTGGATAGATTATATAAAACCGAAGTGACAACTGTGCTACTATACGTAAACAAAGGAATATTCAAAATGTTTGGATAAAAACGTAACAAACCGGATGGCATGCTATAATCTGATGATTTTTTGGCAAGATTTCAAATGAAAATGTTTTTGGTGGAATCCGTATTATCTTGATCATCAATTACACCAAACCTCTCGTGATTCGATCAACTTTTTCCATTGTTCTTGCATCTCATTTTCTAACTGTTGATGTTTTCCCAGAATCTTCAAGTCCTTTTTTTCAGTAAGTCAACTGCTTTCTCGATATAATCGACAGTTTACCGAATAACTTGTGCAAGGATGGGTACGTTGTGTCATTTACTGTACCTTTCCTTTAATTTTCACATATTCTCTTCGCTGCCACGGCTGATTGAAGGTTTTGTTTCCAATAATGTCGTAACAATACACGAAGTTCATATTTTTCCCACTCCATACTATTTATTAAAATAACGTACTGCATCGTCAGTACATAAATAGAAAATTATTGGAAGAAAGTGGAGCAGTTGTACTCTTAATGAAATTAGAGAAAATTTTTAATACGGTACCACATGTAGGCGTAGGAATTTTCACAAACGAAGGCCGATATTACCTATGAAACGCCATTAAATATCTTCTACAAATCTGTACTGTACCATTGGAAAATACTGAAACTCTTGTTAATATGCTTCTCAATTGATGAATCGATTAGCCAGAAAAGACAACCTTAGTATTGGTAAATTGGTATTAGAAAGCTGTGTGTTGGGTATATAAGGGATATATGAGGGAAATACGAGGTCTGACTATTAAATACGATACTGCGCGTAGAGGGCGCCCTAGACTGGGGTAAAAAACGAGTGGTGGGTTGGGTATCTAGATATCTTGTCTATGCACGTATCAAAGTACGTTTCCATCACTATTATAGTATTTGTGTAGTAGTGTTTTAAAACGAACGTGTTTTTTCCCGTGCCGAAAACCATGTGTAAGGAAAAACAGGAGCAAAACAGGTTAAATTGAAGAAAACTCCTACTGAGTGCTACAAATTGTTGCAAGAGGCCTATGGAGACAATTCTCTATCTCCTGCGAGTGTTTTCGAGTGGTGTAAGCGCTTTAGTGATGGCCGAGAGGGCAAATCAGAATTCAAGGCAATGTTGATCGTTTTTTTTTGACATTAACGGTATCGTGATGACTGAATGGATTCCAAAGGGTCAGACTGTCAACCAGACTTACTATTTGTCAGTGGCAAAACTGCAAGAACGAGTACTCACCAGATTTGGCACCGTACGACTATTTTTGTTTCCGAAGATAAAATCTTTTTTGAAAGGCACCCAATTTGAGTCGATGGAAGCGGTAAAGCAAAAAACGGCAGAGCTCCTAAAAGCACTCACCAAAGAAAACTTTCAGCATTGCTTCGATCAATGAAAAAACGTATGGTGAAAGGAGGGAAATATATTGGAGGGGAGCATTTGAATGTAGAATGATTTTTATAATGAAGCTCTTTTCGTAAGCAGTCTCGTTATTTAATAGTCAGACCTCGTATAGACATCACGCAGCTAACGCACACAACGATTTTTGTGAATTCGGATTGCGGAAATCGTCAGATTGTATATTTTCTGTTAGTCTTGAATTATTTCCTTCAAAATAGTAAAATTTAGCAACGCTCTAGAATGTGAAGATGACATTTTGTTAAAACTGCTATTTATAAATATGGACTGAAAAAATTAAGCATCATTCTCAACTCTATGGGAATATGAAAATAATTGTACCGATGAAGCACCAAAAAGAATTCTGACAATCCTTACATTATTTCTTCTTACTTATTTTCTTTTCTTGGTGTATTGTTTTGTATTTCGAGGCTTTCGTTTTCAAAATTTGGTTGTAATTGCTAAGAATGGTAGAGCGATTTTTTTCACAATAATTTTAAACTGTATAATTGAATGATATTGCAACTACTGATTAATAAAATTGAAAGTAAAAAAATATGAGGAATAATGTTCCTGAAGTTTTTCAGTTGATGTTTCAGTATTTCTACAAAAAAAAACTACATGAAAGAAGCGCTATAAGGGCGCGCCGTAACATCTTTGAGAACAAAAAGGAAAGTTTGCATAACAAAACAAACAAGTTTGGTTCTCTCGTCATTCTCCATACTTCCGTAACAAACTTCAACTTTGAAGAAATCGGGGGCAATAAAAAGCCGAATATATAAAAACGGTAAGGGCTGTACTTAGTATGTCGTTCAAGAGAAAGTGAACTCAGTTTTCACGGAATTTTACTAAAGAATCGACAAAATAGTTGTGATGTATGAATCTGTTATTTTACCGCAAAATTTAACAAAAAAACACTTACAATAACATACTTCCGATGTGCAAATGAAATATATAAACAAATTGATTATTAGATCTAAGAGAGCCCCTATAACCTGTGTTACAAATTAATTAGTAATGAAACACCCTGAATAAACTCTCTCAAGCAAACTTGATATGAATATTATTCAAGTATTTTTCCGATACGTAGATAATTGCATAACTGCTGTACCTCAAAATTAAATGGACAACTTGATTCGAAAATTCAATTCTTATGTAGAAAATTCACAATCGATATCAAACAAAATAATAAAATTAATTTTCTTGATGTCACGTTTTATAATAGTCCAGAGCTGTCAATCTGAAAAGTCCCCTCAAACCGCGCATGTAATTTTTTTATGAATACTCATAGTTCAAAACTATAGGAATTGAAAACGCGAGGATTTGCAAGATCGGAAAAAAATATTCATCTCTCATGGTATGAAATGGCTTGCCTTAGGTGTATTCGATAGAAAACTTCATCCTCTTTGAGAAAAAAAACTTTGCAAACTAATTTTTTGGCGGGGAGAGTGAGGCATGTTATGTGATAGTGGATATCATCTTTCGTGCTACAAAAAATTTATACCTATATATGTCTTCTTCTAAGAGAAGACATTAAAACGAACAAAATAAAAAAAATCATGTTACGTAATGACGTAGAAATTTCCTTCCTCATCGCACAAAAAGCTTGCCTGACTCTCTCGGCCAAAAAAATTAGCTTATGTAATTTTTTTCTCTGAGACAATGAAATTTTCTATCGAACACACTTTAGGCAAACCATTCCATACTATGAGGGGGAAATATTTATCGATTTTTTTAATAATTAATTTTTTGGCCTTGCAAATCCATGCAAACCTCTCATTTTCAATTTGAACTATCAATTTTCATAAAAAAAATTACATGCATAAAGGGACTTTTTAGATTGACAGCTCCTGGACCATAGCATTAACAGTAAAACAGAATGGTATGCAAAGCTACTTTGGTCCTTAAGATATTTAAACTGTCAACATAAACAATTTAAATAAAATTCTGTTTCAGAAATTTTAATTCAACTACGAATAATTTAATTTATGGCTGCAATATACTTCTGAAATGTATCAACTGAGATTTTTATTCTTATTTTGATATTCATTTCGTAGAAAATTAATATTATCATGCAATTTGCCAATGTTAAATCATACTGCAATAGAAACCCCAAAATAGATCAGAGCGTCAATTTTTCTACCTGTTTTAAAAATTAAGTTCATATCAAAAAAGACCTAAAATCAAGACTCAGTATAATGGAAAACTGGAGATTCCAATCTATACTCAACAAAGCTGGAATTCATGAAACCGTTACTGCAACAACACTGGAAACTACGTCACACTGCCTGATACTTGTCAATAACGAGGTAAGATGCTCGGAATATCGACAAGTTGTCTCGAACGGTTAAAAGACGTTTACAAGTAGCAGGCTCAACCAACAAAAGACCGGCCAAAAAAACCTTGCTTACGAGAGAAAATAAAATTCAGAGATTGAATTCT
This sequence comes from Diorhabda carinulata, assembly GCF_026250575.1. Lineage (NCBI taxonomy): Eukaryota > Metazoa > Arthropoda > Insecta > Coleoptera > Chrysomelidae > Diorhabda > Diorhabda carinulata. The sequence continues at coordinate 22,287,754 of NC_079462.1, read as the reverse complement.
GCAAGACTACATCAGAATTAGAGTTAGCCTTAAAGCTCCAGATGGACGTGAACGTGTCTGACGGAGGCAAGGAGAAATATTTGCCTACTGGATATTTACATTGTCTTGGAGTTTATATACTATAAAAATGACAAACATTGTGGGTACATTCTAATGTTTTTGAAAGTAAAACTGAAACTGACCATTAATATTTGGCATCCATGTATATCAAGTTCCCAATTCTTTTCAAAATACGCTAAAAGTATTTAATAAAACCAGGATTAAATAAAATTGGTAAAACTCTTTAGACAATTGCCACACTGGCCACTGTCTTCATCAACTCTTCTATTGGATGATTGAGGGGATTTATTATGACTCTAAGAAGGCAAGTTACATGTGAGTCCTCAACCATATCAACATCTGTAGGGGACCATAATGCCTAATAATATTTGAAATTGTACCGTCCATGTCGCAACCTTTAATTCTTGTGTCTTCAAACAACATTTTTATGCCAATACCATCAATTTTTAATATAATTGTTATAAACTCTGAGGTCTTTGTTCTGAATATTTATAAAGCATCCTTAATCAAAATTAGTTATAACCAAGTGTCATAAAAAAATTACAGTACCAAACAAGAGTACTGCAATTTATTTGGAATCAGCGCCTAGAACGACGCTTGCATGAACGAGATTGGATGCGAATATGCGAAGTATAATGAAAAAGAAGCTACCCAGCGATAAATCGTAAGCACTTAAAACCTTATTCATGTCAGTTGATTGACAGGAGATCCATTATTGAACGATATAAGAACTTTTGGCATGATCCTGTCCTGGAAAATGCCACGTTTGGGCCTCTTTTCTATACATCGCACCGGCTACATCATTGAATGGAGCGGAACTCGCGGAATGTAAAGATAAGTGACCCTTTTAAAAGTATTCATGCGTACGATATACATATGGTTGTATAAACATTGAGAGAGAGACCGAAGCCTCGCAGTGCCCCCATTATGGGCCCTGAGTCCCACAGGGAAGTCTGTCACATTGAAAGCGATACATAAGGGACCCCTTTTATATGGACAAATTATATACAAATATGGACTGCTGATTAGAGAGCGCTTGTGTGTATTATATGAAAAGGGGTCGAACGTTACAGATATAACTGAGCATTGTATTCGGAAGACGTGTGTGTACTCACTTGCCTTATGCTCTACTACATCGGGAATATGCTTCTTATTGTTGAAATGATAGAACACAAAAGCTTATATTGAGATGGTTGAGCAATTGAAATTATGTTTTATTGAATAGAGTAACTTATATTGCAATTGATGATTATATTCTGCTGGTTAAACCTTAAACCGGAACGTGAATGTTTCTTGGACAAGCGGCAAGATGCAGTCTGCGGGATTGCTATTTCTCAGAAGTTATCAAAATAAAAATTGTCGATAGAAAGTTCTCATTATATAATACCAGAAAATATTTATTCAAGTTTCAATTATAGCCTCTTAAAAATGGAACAAAGAGACTGTCCGTTAATTCTTGCAAAAACATTATATTAGTTATTTAATCTCTCGTTAAAATCTGATAAATTTCCGGTGATATATTTCTAAAGATATTGATAACTATCGCCTCATCACAATTGTATCCACTTTTTCTAAAATATTTGAAAGTCTACTTTGCAACGTTCCACCACGTGTTACCATCTACATGTAATGTACAGTATGGATATCGTCCAAGTTCTTTAATTGCTTGGATCATGGTACTCTTGTCAGTAAGCTATCTAACATATTATCTCAACTAATTCATTGAACAATATTAGCATACCTATCAAAAATATATAGTTACTTACCCGTTTTCAACACCTTAGAAAAGTGCTTCAGAGCTCATTTCTTGGGTCATTATTATTTCTAATATTACGAATAATATTGTCTTGAGAGAGAAATGCTTTTGTCAAAAAATTGTTACACTTTGTAGACAAAAGCTTGTAAAAATCAAAAAATGAATACTTTATTTCTGTAAAACCTTACCGGATACTCCGCCGGTAACGTCTTGACGATGTTGTTTTTGTTCTATTGTGAGTAAACGTTGCACCCATCCTGCGCACAGTTTTCTCATGTCCAAATTTTCAGTTAATATGCGATGTCTAGTAACTTCTAGTATAACTTTCTAGAATCATCACCTCATTTGGTTAACCATTGCGATGCTGATCTTCGCTAGTCGTACGTCCTCGTTTAAACTCTATTACTCAATATTTTACTGTTGATAACGAAGGAGCAGTCTCACCCAGAATAGAACTAGTTCAAATTCTATAGTGGTTGGGCTAACGCCTTTCAAATAAAGTATTGTATCACATAACGATAACCAATTTCTTCCATGTTTACAAATTCACTGAAAACATTCACTAGCGATGGCTGCTAAACAAATACTAAACAACGTGGCGTCTACAAACTTTAAACATATGCTGCATAGATGTATGGTGAATTCTGGTGTAATGTCTATGGTAAACATTAGTGGTTATCACTTGTCACTATAATTTACCCTTAATACGGTTCCTTTTTTTTTAATTTCACCTGTTTTGACCTAACTTTGTCACAGAATAAGCGAATAAGCGAATAAGCTAAATAATTTGTTTGAGAAGAAAAAAAGTAAATAAAATCTCATAATTTCATAAAATGGAACATTAAGAATAGTTAATTAACTGGAAATATAGACACCATTAGAATCATATCTCCCCTCTTTATTGGAATCATTACATCTAGTTACACTTGACTAAAAGTCTGAACGTTTCTACGATTACATATATCCTACCCTGTATATATGCACCCTATACTCTATATACAGTGTATGTATACAGTATCATGTGTACGGAGACAGGGGTTCATTGAAAACAGATTAACAGAATCGCAGGGGCGGGTGGTGGTAATTTGATAATGCACCAGCGTTCCTCCCGAGGGTACGGAGTGATTCCCGCGGGACGCCACCGACTGTGCCCTTTGATTTACACTAATTTTAAACATAACATCTGATCTAACCCCATTAAATATTAATCAACAAATAGTGTCCGAAGACAAAGATCGAAAGAGAGGATGAGCGTATTGTGATGTTGGATTAACTCTTTTTTTAAGATTACGAACTTTTTTATTATGGTCTTCTACTAATTTTTGAAATTATGTTGGGAATTTTTTGAATTTAATGACACCAGTCAGTAACTAATCTCATCGAACTGTTCAACTCCATACACCCCGACCTAACCTAATCTAACTTATCAACATTCAGTGTCATTCATAATTCAACCAATTAATATTTAACTTCATTTACCTAACCTAACCTAACATATAGAAATTTGATGTCATTCATAATCTAACCAATGAAAATTTACAACGATTTGAATAGTAACCAAAATGAATAAACTTGATATTTATCTCAAGCGTCAAATTTGAATATTGAATTCTGATTCATATAAATTTGATAATTTTTTTAAAGAAAATTCAAGACACCGCAATCCTCATAATTAATATTAGTATTTTTTTAATATTGTTATACTAGGAGACATATTTTTACATTGTACTTTGACCATAATTTCAGTCACCGAAGATGAAACATCATCCTCAAATTGAAAGTCAAATCTTATTTTTTAGATTCTTCAAATTCTCATTTCTTGATAAAAACTAAAAGAAACGTCAAATTTTCATCTGTCTTTAAAAATTATGAAAGAAAATAATTTCAAATCAGAAGAGACCTAAAATCAAGAACATTTGGTTTCAACTCGTTTTTTCGGTTGATTCCAAGGCCTGAATCTGCCTACTCCTTGAAATTTCACCGAAGAAATGGAAAGCATCAAGAACACTGTTGACAGTAACACGCTCACTCACTGCTGGTATTGAGCTAGCTATTTCGGCTCCCACTTTGGGGCCATAATCTAAAGAAGGGTGGGGATAGGGTGTTTTATTCGTTCATTGGTAAGAAGTGATCCGATCCCGTGGTCTCAATCTGCCCACTCCACGCAACGAATCACCCTTTTTTCTTGGTTCATTCCAAAACCTCAATCTGTCTACTTCTTGGAATTCTACTGAGGAAATGAAAAGCTGAAACAAAAATAAATAAAAAGTATGTCATTGGCAGGAGAGGTGATAAATGTGTAGAGATCGGCATCTCGGGGTATTTTAGAGGAAATGTTGTTGGCCAGAGTGGCATTGGAGCAAAGTGGATGAAGAAGGTGTTTCCAAGTTGCCGGAAATCTCTGGCTATCGTCCCTTCTGTTCAGACAGTTTGGACGTTTCTATATTTCGATAGCTTCTCGAATAATCCTGGACTTGAAAGCGATGGTATTGGTTCTGTAGAAATCGATTGTGTGTCCGGTATGGACACGATGTTAGGCAAGGGTGGAGGAAATTCGGAATTAGTGACAGACAAAAAGTGTTCCTTTGTACTGACGAAAATACGTCGACTTGTCTGGCCACTATAGAAACGGCGGCAATCTGAGCAGGGGATTTCATACACTCCATGGTGTGCATTGGATATTTTGTCTTTGACGAATCTGATAATCGGATCCGATCAGACTTGGTGTGTTAAAGCATGACATAGCTTGTTGAATTATATACTCTAATTACAATTACATTAAAAAATGATTCTCAAAATTTATACTAAAATGAGAAAAATAGAATTCAGTCTTGCCTTTTTAATAAAAATTTTAAACCTTAACTAGAAAATAATTTTTCATTGATTTCTTCTCAGCAGTACATAAGAAACATACTAAGCACAAAAACAAACGTATCATTATAAAAAGTTATTTTTTAAATTTACGTTAATAAAGTTTCTTGAGTAGGGACCTTATAGTAATAAAAGAAAAAGGAAAAAATATTGGGAAATTTCCCTATTGTCTAATAAAATGTACAAAAAATTGTTCCGTATTCATAAATTCCCATCTAAAACTTTTGAGAAAGCAGCTGAAACAATTAAATTAGTGCAAAAAAATGACTCCCATTAAAAATTTAATCAAATTTAAAAACACGTTCAACCAGCAATTCTTAAGGCAATATTTCTTTTCTCATTTGGAATTCATGACTGAAGTAGAACTTAAGTACTAAATTAAGAAATTAACGTATTCCCACTTGCATGGTTTATTGTGGTTTTACTTATTCAAGACTGCCGTTATCCTATTGGGACACTCTTTGTCTTTAAAGCAGGAGTAATATCTTTCTGTAACAAGGGCAGCTTTTGTTTAATGCCTCTCATTCCCTGTTGCTGAGAACGTCAAAAATATGACACCGTTCAGAAAGAATTTAGAAATAAAATATTTTGATTTAATACTTTGTATACACATTGAAAATGATGCTGCTAATAATAACAAAGACCTGCATTTTTTAAAACACTTTGAAAGTTGATTTGAACCTGATTTCTGCGATTAGATAGCGCTTCTAACAAAGCTGCTTTTAGTTTTTTTGTAGCTCGTAAGGTTATTTCTCAAAACAGTAAAATCTCAAAGCAACGATCACGAAGAAATTACGAAAATATAGAAAATATCGATAAAGAAATAGTTATAAATATTTATTTATTCTTCGCGCTTCTTGATACAACGTTCTCATTGTTGAGAGAAAATTTCTTTAGGTTCTTTTTGTGTCATATGCAGCTGAAGCATCAATGCCTAATAGTAATCGGCCAATATTTTCCCAGCTTCCTAATTTTTTTTCATCTCTAGAATATCTTAATGAAATCTTTCACCCAGCTCATCACTCACTCACACCGGAGCTCCGCGTAACTAGATCAGCAATTGATCGGTTTTATGTAAAAGATTTTACAAATTCAGTCTCACAATTTCTATACCAAAAAAGGTAGTTTCTGGAGCAAGCAAGTTTTTTCGGTTTTAACGTAGACGACAGTAATTAAAAAAAAAACTTTTGGAACTTCCAAATCTCTCACTAAATCATCTAGTTCGACTTGTTAAGGCTAGTTTCGAACTTAGGTTAATAGCTCAAAACCATTATTTATAGCGTGTAAGGAGTTGAGAAGCTTTCAGCATCTTCTTTCAATACTTTGAGGCGTATAGGTGCATAAACACTATGAGAAACTCATATGATGGCTAAAAAGATGAAGATAAATCACTATGACGAATTTTGTGGTTTCCTACAGACCATTGGTATACCACACGGGAGGTCTTTTTTATTCATTTTGACCCAATGTCCTAAATATCCTTCACATACCTTGCAAATTACTTGGGCTACTAATCTTCATCAAATCAAAATTAGACTATACCAAAAGGCAAATTATAGAAAAATAAAATTTTTGTTTAAAATGTATAACTTAGAACCCTTCTTCTTAGCAGTACTAATAAAGTAAAGAGATAAATAGAATTTATTATGTAAATTTCCACAAAAATCTTGCCCAAACTACATAAATTTCAATGTTTATAATAAAATACTTACCTCAGGTTCAATAATGCTCTGTTAAATGAATTTGTTGGAAAACAGGAAATTATTTCTAGCATTCAAAGTACTCCAGTGGTCAATTCGTTTAAAAATATATTAAAACGCTTTTTATATGCTTTTTTGTATTCAAATTTTTTAATGCAGAGAAATTTGTGAGTAATAGCGACAAACAGTGTTTTAATTAGTTATTTCTATATAAAAACTGAACTTAACCATCTAAAATAACCTCATCACAAAGTTCGCGAATGCCTCAAGAATTATTGTTCAAAAAGTAAATTCTAAACGAAAACCTGGAATTTATAAAATGCCGGATATATTATTCTACAGAAGAAATCCCGCATTACATCACCGCTGGAACACCGTAGCTACTTATCTGGATAGTCATAATAGAATGGAAGGAATATTCCACTAAAAACTATGGTATCTGTCCTGTCTATTGGAACAAAAAAAAAACAAAAACCAATTCCCAATCGTTTGTATGATTTTGTGTTGATATGATTGAGTTTACCGTTTACCTGACGACAATGTAATAGCAAATACCCTAACAATTGAAAGAAAGTTTATCAACAGCAATTCAATGCACGATCATCCAAAGAAGAAATTCCAAAAAGTGCTGTCTGAAGGAACCAAGTCTAGAAGACAAATTAACCGCGGAAAACATGGTGTTTCCCACTTATAGCTGCAGTAAACTAGCTGAAGCCTAATATATACACAGATACAATCTTACTGCAGGCGTAGTGTACCAAAAGCCCACATAAAACGGCTTCCTGAGAGACGCATAAGTAGCACTGATACTAATCTAGAGAATGTTGAAGCAATCAAGCTTACAAAATACTGTGACACAATTAAGGAGTACCAGGCAATACACTAACTAGATAAAGTACCTGTGATATTGTAAAAACAACCAACTAATAAGAGCACAAGTAAAACTGTGAAATAAAACCTGAAGATGCTGGGATTAAGACCAAAACTGCTGATAGGACCAGACTTTGAGTTTGATATGCAAAAGGATGAAAAAACCTATCTGATAGATATTTTCATACCAATCGTCACATATAAAAACAAGAAAAAAATACAAAGTATATCCCACTCGTAGTAGAGTTAGAATATAAGGCTCAATGGTACCAACAATAGAATATTAATGAGAAAAGAAGAAATAATTCCAGCATTGTTTTACCAACAATACCGAGAAAAACAATGCTTTCATTTCCTGCAATCGGACACTATCGTCATAATGGAAAGTTAAGGGCCGATCCTCACTATAATGCCGTTCACAGTTTGTTCTCGATCCGATTCCGGTCTGGTAAAGTCGTATCGTGTTAACATTACACAATCTGACTCAGTTCACGATTCAGTCTTGAATTGTCAATAATCAAAGTCGGATGTATTTAGCTCGTAGATAATTAATAATATTGGAAAGTTATTGTAATATTTGGAGTGAAAAAATGTCATTAACCTTTTCGATTGAAGAATTAGCGATTATCTCCATTTAATTAATGATGAAGAAAAATTCTTACAGTATTGTTGAATGGATTGGACTACGTTTGAAATTATTTTGAAGAAAATCACATTAAAAAAAGAAAAAAAAAAACTCAAAATTTATTGCACTTGATGTACTGATCGCTTCAGCGGGTAATAGCTGACTGAACCCGAAACAAAAGTATATTCATACTATCTGTACATGTCGTGACAAGTTCGAACTCGCTCAAACAAAATTTCTTCGAACCTGATAGTGATTGGACTGGGATTCGAGCGAAACTTGACTGTTACGGATAGTATGAATGCGCACATATATTTTTCACTTCATAATATTTCATCAAACCGAGATTGGACCGAGAACGAACAGTGAACGGCTTTATAGTGAGGATCGGCCCTAAAAAGGCTGCTCTTATACGATACGATACAAATAACCAACAACAATTAATCATAAAAAAACAGTTATTACTTCAAACAAGCTCTGAAAAAAATAGAAGTCTTAAAAACATAATGTCTGCGTGTTTGCTGCATATATTAAGCCAAGTGTACCCTAACTCGTCACTATCGTAAATCAAAAGTTGATCATTGACTTTGGTGTAGTCAAAGCCTAACAAGATAAGAGAGATAAGCTCTCTCGCCTGTAGACAAGTGACTAATACCTAATAACAATAATTATACGTAGTGATGTAATATATTCATCCTATGCTTTGTGCTTATTGCCATACAATGAATATTTTACATTTTTTATAAGCATTTGTCGTACAATTACCAATTCCAACCGCGAAATCCCACGCGTACGTCTTTGGAACTGGCCCTATTGGGAGTCATGCATTCTATATTACAAGCGGTTCGTGAAATGTCATGTCGTTACTTTTTATTCTCTGATTCACCTTTTCGTTCTTTGCTTTTCGTTTTTTACTTGAAATCGGTGGTTTTCCTTCAAAAACGATCTCTTGCTTGTTCTAATTTTAATAAAAATAATTTATGGTAAGTCGGCAGATGTTTTTTCAAATGTGCGTTATATTTAAAGCCGATATAACTTGAAATCATGAAATATAGTACAAAAAATTAAATTCCAGTGAAATAATTTTTATATGAAAGGTCAGTGTATGAATTTCACATTAAAAAATGTCAGTCTTATAGCCACCGTGACTATTCTAGACGCATTCTAAATGTTCAATTGCTCAATTCAAAAAATGTTGCCATACAAGACGTTGCTGGTTCATCAGTATAAACACCTTATGGTCCCATAGGAAATTATCGTCTAAGCAAACAGAATTACCGATCATGTGCCAAAAGTGGCATTAGAGGTACATAAAAGGTCAACTCTAAATAGTATACACCCATTCGGTTGCCAAAAATCGTTGGAGAAATTTGAAAAACGTCAAAGATTATTCTTCACCATGACAATGCAAGTTCTTCCACTCTCAAGCAACTACAGCTCTGAATGAGTACCCAAGGGTAGATTGTCGTTCTTGCGGTCAATACGCATACTTTATATTACCTCAGTTGAAAATAGGTTCAAAAGGACAGAGATTTGAAAAATTGTGAATATTTTGAAACAAAAAAAAACTTAACACCAAGCATGTGAAACTCCAAAAAGTTTTCACTTGATTGATGATAATAATAATGAACTGAAAAGTTTCTACCTCTCTCTAAAGCGAACACGCACGCCTTCGCTACAAAATTATCTCAAACAATATTTATCAAAAAATCGGATTCTGATCCATTGAATTTGATTTTTACTATTGGCAGCCAGAAATCAGGAAATTGCCTGTTCTATAGAAATTAGATTTCATCCAATACAAGTTACAATATTAATGCCTCTTTTAGCATATTTTCATTTTTGAAATCACATAATTCTTAATCTGGTGAGTGAGGCGGATCTGGAGAATAGCGACCAAAAATATGCGAATCAAAACCGACTTATGGTACAGCGAATTGTCATGAGGAAAAAAACCGTTGTCATATGTCAGGTCTCTATCTTTGTACATCGTTTCGCATTTTATGATATTTTACTATATTTTTCCACAATGGATACCTTAAGACTCTAGACTTATCAGCTACACCAGCATATGAAATAGAAAACGAAGATCTCTAGCAGCTACAGTCATCCCAACATAACATACCCTAACCACATTCTGAACTTTCTAGAGAGAGTGGTATCAATAGATCAACTGTAAACACTGAGTTTGCCAGTACCGCAGAAAGAAAAGGGTATACAACAGATCCTTTGGGTTGACACCCCAATATCTACATACATATGAATATCTTGTGAAGTTCAAAGTTTGAAACTGTTCCCCTTGAAACTCTGAGGCACTATACCCTCCAAATCAAAGGAAAGAATGAGCATGATCTTGATATTAAACTTTGATTCTGCTTAACTAAGTCTAATTTTGAATCACTCATTTTATGGAAAGTAAGTTGAACCAAAAGAGGATAGGAAATATTATGTAGGAAACCGACCGAATAAAATTTGAAGGGAAGAAAACCCACCCTAATATCCAAGCGACCAGCTGTGAAGAGACTCAGAATAGAATGAAAAAGAAGATGTACCACTTATTAGACATTCCGTCAATCAGAGGATCTGAGATCTTTAGTGGAGATAGCTTGAGCAAGTGCATCCATCCTTTAATGTAGTCGTTTTCACTTTTAGTATGGCTAATTCTAAGATAAATTCCACTAAATATGTAAAAGTAGGAACGAGACCAAGTAGAAGAGAAGACTGAATATCCTATCGGAGGAGATGTGGTGGTAGATGAAAGCTCTTCTCGGAATGTATCGATCTTTAATATATTCATTTTGGGAAAGGCGGGTTTGGACTAGTTCACTTTCTATAACTTGTGAATCCCAGTAATGATATTTGTGTTATGAATAAATTCGAATTAATTGCGTCTGCTTCCTAAAGTGTCATTAAAACTCCATCATCATCAACTATATTTAGTGATTGATATAATAACTAAAGAAAAATGCATTTACCGCAATTATTAAGTTTAGTAAACAAGTTAATATTATTACGCCATAACATTCCTGTTTCCGTTCATAACCACAAAGTTAATTATAATTGAATGATTCTATTATTAATATCCAAGCGTACCGAACCTGATTAATCACATTCTTCATTAACAATCTTTATGGTTTAAAATCTGTATGAGTGAACATTCATCTTTTCGCTTATCTTCTTCAGTGATATGATATACCAATCGAGACCATCCGCAAAAGGAAAATTTTGACATGGTGCTGGCAAAATTTCGTGTTATAAATAGTTTTTCTTACGAGCTCCAGGAGATTAGGACGGTTATCACCGACAGAGACAGACATATAGGTATAAGTCAATTCGGTGTGTTTGTATTTATACGGCGATGAATTTTACTACGGAATAGGCTTTTGCTTATGAGCTCCAAATCAAGTCGCGAAGAAAGAAAACTTTTTCAAATTTGTGTTACTGTTTTAGTAAACTTTCTTTATTATGACACTTTTTCCATATAGTGGACCGTCAAAATCCAAGGAACAGTAATATTCATGGTGAGATTTTGAAGAATCACATATTTTGTGAATGGTTTCTTAAATGGGCGAAAATTCTTAAGATTTTATAAAAAGGAGTTTTGGGATCTTTTGGAGCTTACTTATTCCTTCAAATATCAGAGCAAAGATGTTTCTGTAGTTAGATGGCGAACCTGCGCATTTCGAAATGTCTGTGAGGAGTTACTTTGTTGAAGAATTACTAATAAGAAAAATATATTATTTTTGATTAACTTTTCTGGAATAAAACACTACGAGGAGGGTCCCAGAAGTACCTGGCCCAACAAAACAGCACAAACATTTTGGTCAAGTTAGTTCCATACACTTTCCCCAGCCTCAAGGGAGCTGAATCTGGCAAATAGGGTGCAAGAGGTAGCAATTCAAACTTTAATTCATTGATTTTGGCCACTACAATAACGGATGTGTGAGCTAGTGCATTGTCCTGATGAGACAACACTTTCTTCTTATCCAAATGTGGCAGTTTTTCTTGATTTCTAGGCTCAAGCATTGTAATAAGATCGCAAAATACTCGCCGTTGATGGTTTTCCCTTTCTCAAGATAGTCAAGGGAATCTATCTCATGAGCATAACATAAAACCGACAACGTGAATTTGCCTGAAGATGAAATGGACTTTGCCTTCTTGGGAGCCAGTTCTCCATTTTCAATCCATTGTTTTTATTGTTTTTTTGTTTCTGGTGTGAAGTGATGGATCCACGTTTCATCCATGGTTATGGAACGGCGCTAAAATTCGACTTTATTTCTGTGAAACATTGCCAAACATTCGATGAAAACATCTTCACAACGCAGTTTTTGTTCTATTGTGAGCAAACGCGGCACCTATCTTACGCATAGTTTTCTCATGTCCAAATTTTCAGTTAATATGCGATGCTTTGTGAATTTTCGTACGGCCTCGCTCAATCTGTGGTATCCAATATTTACTATTTACTATACTTTTGATAACGAAGGAGCATTCTCCCCAGAGTAGAATCTAGTTTAGCTCTTATATCGGTTGGCCCAATGCCTTTCGTATTGTATCACATAACGATGACCAATTTTTCCATGTTTACAAATTTACTGAAAACGTTGACTATTGATGGCTGCCAAACAAATACTAAACAAAGTGCCGTCTTAATCCTTGAAACATATGCTGTATAGTTTGCATACAAGCAACTACCGCTATCTCTAGATCCTCGTATAAGAGCTATTCAATGCATTGAAATATTGAAAATATACAAGATATTCCATTCCAAATAATAATGTACTCGTAATTGATGTTTGAATTTGGCCGACGTGGCCTTCAATATTTGAGGACTCTATTATAAATGAATGAGACAACAAATCTAACGATGGTAGCTTGAGGTATACTAAATAATTCTTTTTAAATGTTCTAAACTGAATGGATTCGTGAGGTTTAAACTACTTCGTCATCTTTAATTCCAGCAAAAAATAGAATATCACAAGAACAGCAAAACTAATTTTTCATGAAAAGTGTTTAACTACTTTTGAGACATCCTATACGATACATTATTTTAGAGTGTATAATTGATGTTTATATACAACTACAAAAAAATGTGAAATTTGTATTCATAGTTCATCGTATGGGTAACTACTTTGATTTATACAATTTTTTATAAATATTATACCTTTATAGTTACGATCTCGAAAATTCTAAACGACGCTAAATTATTACACTGCAAATAGAAATAATACGTAGGAAACAATATTTTTTTATGTAAAAAACAAGCACATTAGGGTAAACCCTTTTACACTCGAGTGATTCGAGTGGTGCCTACTGTGTAAAGATATTGATCTTGAACTTCTGTAGGTTGTAGTCTTAAGGAGAGACGTGCCTCGGTAGCTGTTTCCACAGGCTTGCACTTCTCCAAAGGAATAAGTTTACAGGCGAACTCGGTGTTCCTGAGCCACGTCTGTCTGTCGAGAAGGTCTCGCTCTAGGAAGGATTATGTTGGATAGCTCGGAAGAGCGTTTACCGTGGTAATATCTATGCTCTAAGCTGTCCAAGGTTATGGTCAATTCTGGATTGCCTTTAAATCGAACTACTCTTCTCTATTGAGTCGAGAATATGCGAACATTATTTTAAAGATGAACAAATCAGAGCCTTGTAGAAAATTAGATTGTTGCGGAGTATACAGCTTTTTGATCTTAAAGAGGGCTCCAAGTTTTTTGTGAAACTGCCTTGGTTAAATCAGCCAGGTGACTATACCAGGGTATTGCTTCCAACCTACACATAACCACCATATATTTTGTAAACATGATATTAACATTGATTTTTATATGAATAGGAATGTTGCTAAATAACTGAGACTGAATTAAATTAGTTCATTCAATAGTTTAAATCTATCAGATGTGTTTCTGTGAATGTAATAGATAAAATTCTTTTCCGGTCTCGAAATATGTAATTCGTTGTACTTTTTCCATAATTTGTACTTAAAAAAAACTCACTTTCCTTTTCATAAAAGTACGCAGCTTTTAAAAGCAAGGAAAGAAAAACACTTTATCAATTTGGTGTAATTACCATAGCATGGATTAGGAGGATTTAAAGTTATTAGGCAGAATAATGGTTGCATGACAGTTACAGTGTTGGGAAATGAGAAAAAGATTTACAGAGAGACGACTGAATGCATTAGTGTTTACATGTTTATAGGATTATAACGGAGATGGGGGAGCAACCACTCCAGATGATTATAGTACAGTCATATTGGAAGTAATTCAAGCAAATTAGAATATTTTTAAATGAATTGATATTATTACTGTATATTTAAGATAAGAGGTAATATTTTTTATATGATAAACGAATAGGTGCAATATAGTGTCTAGTGCCTAGATTTCGTAGTAGTTAGTAGAAGAACGAAGAGTTATTGATTTCTGTTTACTCCAGAAGGTTGATGATTGAAAAATTACATTCTATGCAAAATTTTTATTTATTTATCTACCTATTTTTGTAACGGCATTTTCGGTTTTTTCCAACTTTAAAACCTCTGATTGATTTGAAATTTCGTACCGTTGTTAAGTACAAATAGAATCATTTCATAAATTCGTACAATATCATCGCCAGGGTCACCAGGGTAGCTTTTCACGCAATTTTGGAAGCAGACTAGTAAAATATTGTTTTGGTATACTTTACAGATTTGTTAACGGCATAGCGATTCTGTGTTGTAATTCGTGAACTTTCTCTGGAAATAAAAATCTTGAACGTAGTGCTAAATACTATAATGAATGAAGAAAATAGAAATAGAAAATCTTTAAGTGAGAGGTTCGACTACATTTTATATTACTTCAGTTTGCTTCATTGTTTGTTTGTTTGCGAGTGAATCCGGAATCTCTCGATACAATTTTGATTTGAATTTTGGTAAAGTTAAAAATTTCAAATTCTTTCCAAAATCAAAATACTTATAGATCTATTTTATGTTTCTGATACTCTATTTTGATTGGACGAACACAGGATAGGCACATAATTGATTACAATGGGAATCATTTTTTTGTACAAATACATACTCTTAAAGCTTGATATAAAGCTTTGCAATTGACATGTTTGGCCCATACTATATCTACTATCGAAATATGACATAAATAACATACAAATCGCCACATTTGCAAATGATACCTCTTTCTCCTCTTCGTCAATAATGGAGATACCATATGCAAATACAGCTGAGATGGAAGAAGCATGTTAAAATGAAAAGAACTAGATGCAAAATATAGAAAAGTTTTTCCCAATTTTTACAAAACGATAAAATATTTTCCATTAATTTCAAGCCAAAAATACTACAATGAATAAGGTTACCAAAGACTTTTTCAAAAATGATCAGTTTCAGTGAAAGAAAAATATTATTCTACTGAACAGTTACTTTCGAAACATTATCAATTCGTGGGAAAATTATGAATATTAAGAAGGAATATTAAACTATCCCATGAAAATCACTACAGTTCCAAATGATACGGCTCTCTCTTCATAAGGAACAAATATGAAAGAACCTTTACAAAAACTAATAAAAGCTACCAATCAATTTAACTAATGAACCATAAAGGGAAAATGAAAACATTGATGAGCAATCTCATTAAACGCAATAGAATTACTATTTGAAGACAAAGCTAAATGTCAAGGAATGACTCAAGATAATAAGCTGAGATGGAAGGAGCATGTGAAATAGAAAAGAACTAGAGTTTTTCCCAATTTTTTCGAAACAATAAAATATTTTCCATTAATTTCAAGTCAAAAATACTACAAAAAATAAGGTTAAAATAGACTGTTTCAAAAATGATCAATTTTGGTTAAAGAAAAATATTATTCTATTGAAACAGTTACTTCCAAAATATTACAAATTCGTGGGAAAATTATGGATATTAAGAAGGAATGAACGTGAATAATCGTCTTCAATGTTAGAATATCTACGCAATAAACATCTAATCCAATCATCATCAACCACATGAAGCTAGTATTCAAGTTAGGATAGTAAACTAAGTGGCGTCGAGCGCTACTAGTCCAAGAAATAAATTTCCACCCTGTTAAACTATCCCAGGTTAAAACTGTGGCTTACTAGCTTGCTTGTTCGTGATTCTAGCTTAAAAATATGAAAATCGCTACATTTCCAAATAATACGACTCTCATTTCATCAAGAAGAAATATGGAAGAAGCTACATGCAAGCTACAAAGAGCTACCAATCAATTCAACGAATGAACCATAAAGGGAGAAATAAAAATCGTTAATCATTAACGAACAATCAAAACATACAATAAATGCAATAGAAGTACTATTTGCAAACACAGCTAAATATCAAGAAATGATTCGAGATAATAAGTTAAGAGGTACGAAGCATGTGAAAAAGAATAGGAAAGAACTAAATGCAAAATATAGAATATTGTACTCGTATTAGAAAATCCCAAATATCAACAAACAATATATGAGCAACCCATCTAGATATACAGACTACAGCTCTGGGGCTGTGCCAGATCATTTAACATTGCACCTATGCTCCATATTAATATTCCAAATACATATTTGCATAGGGACCTCAACGTAGCAGCACTTAACAAAGGAGAAGTGAAGATGTATGCTCAAATAAAGGAGGAGACAGAAGGTTACATAATCATGATAACATCGAAATACTCTATCTGTTCAGCAAAACCTGAAGGAAAGCCTGAAGAGGACGCAACCTACAGGCCTGTAAATTCAAAGTATGAAACCAGAGCTCAGTGAAAGTTTACAGATAAGAACCTGGCGATATCGATAAGTCATAACTTATTTGAAAGTGCCGGTAGGTTAATTTCGACCTGGTGTAATATAACTAAATGTTTAGGATCAGTTTCATTTAGGTATTCTTCTTTTGCATTAAATAGAAGAAGAAATATTTTACAATTAACATTGATAGCTTACAGTGATACTCTTTCGTGTCGGACTGGCAGATATGTCGGAAGTTTTTGCAGTCTATTTAAGTATTCTCAGGGCGTTATTAAATTTAATTTCGCTCGTAAAAAAACACTAACTAAACATTCCGAATTTGATGTAAAAATTTAATTAATTAGATAACGTATATATGGTCAATTCGTTTATAGTTTGATCAACGATTAGAGGTGAATATCGATGTAGATTAGTGGATATTCATGAAAATTTGGGCAATTCAAATAATACCGAAACATCAATAAAACTTCTAACAATGTATTCAACTATTGATAAAGCATTTCTACAGGTATCCACCTAGATAATCAATACATGAAAATAATGTCCCCTTAGGATTAAGTCAATACTATTACAGTATTCTAGTTTGGTTCAAGAAAATTAATTTTACTGAAATAGTTACTTCCAAAACCTAAAACCTAACCTAACCAATTTGCATTAGGGAAAAGTTTCGTAAAAAATTATCAAATTATCGATTTTTGGGAAGGAATAAACGTGGATTGCCATCTTTACTGTTACAAGATCAACGCAATGAAAATCTAGGGCAATCTTTGTTGACTAGAATCTAGTTGCTAGTATCCAAGCTACGATAATACAATCAGTGTTAAAGAACGCTACTAATTCAAAAAAGAGATCGCCATCCTTTAAAGTATTCTAGTTGAAAACATTAGCTTACTTGTTAACTATTTTAACTTGATAAACTAGCATCGTGTAGCCCGGACATTCGTCTTTAATTAGAAATTTAGAGGAAGTTTTAATTACAATTTTAAAGATATTCTATTTGTTCAATTACTTATCATATTTGGATGTATTCATATTATATTAAGAGATTTTTTCTTATCTCTTCTCACAATTTTACTCATTGAATACTGATTTTTTATGCTAAACTTTTAATGAATAGTATTTATTCGTAATCCTAAAATACCCGTACTAACTGTTAAAAAGAACTTGAGTGCTGGTTAAACGTATGTATTTGAACGATTAAAAACTGGGCAAGGGTTTGACGGTTAATGCACAAGTACGGACATGAGCTACTACTATTAGGGGATAAAATTTTCTAGTCAATTTTACAATGAATGTCTACCGAGGATAATCCTTCCGAATGAAAAGAAATGTTTGACAGTTGATGCTACGTTCTTTTGAAGGATTTAAACGAGAAAGTAGGGAGAAGTTCTTTTGTATTTTTGAGTGCCACTATTTTGGTTATCGTGTTACTAATCTTTATCTTTAAAAGGATTTATTATGAAATGAAAATGAATATTGATATTTCATATTAAGCATCTATGAGAATAAATGTGAATCAGAATGATGCTCATCTTCATTATAACGTCCTTTCATTTCCTACTAACTATAGATATAGGTTGATGATGAGGGATTTTTCAGATTGTTGCATGTTACCGACCTGAAATCTAAATTTGCTTCTTGTTTCCGAAACCTCTCGAAGTACTAGATGTAAACTAAAAATACGGCGAAGGAGTTTTTGTTTCATACACCAAAAATTGGAATCTATGGTGTTAACATAATAACTTGTGGGATTGTTGATTAATGATATGAGGGATATTTTAGATGAGTTAAGGGTAAATACCAATCGTAATGTTAATGGTGATGATTGTACTTGTCCTTGCTAACTAGTCACCCATATTGTTTATATCTATATTGACGCCATAATGCCATCCGAGTTCGATCTAAGAAGGAAGTGTAACCTTTTAGATCACAAGCGGGTACTGGAACTTTTGCAAACCGATATGCAAAGATGTCAGCCAACGGCTTTCTTGTTTATCACGAGAATAAGCTGTTTCATAATTCGCGATTGTTTGGCCACTAAGTCTAACTCACCAGTTCTGGCAACCACGCAACTTCCTTGGATTCAATAATGTACTCAATTCGTGATATTCAAATTGTCACGACAGAAAGGAAAATAATTCCGAAAGAAGCAATCGAAAAATATTTCTAGACATGTATCCAACGTCGGAAGAAGTAAATTAAATAATAGATTTGTATAGAAATCAGTTTAGAGCTTCGGAATGTTTTTTGAAAGAGCTAGCATTAAAATACGAAGAGGAATAAAGAAATTATCAGCAAATAATCGACACAAAATTTAATGAACGTCTGGTATGTGCCAAGAAAAATATTATCTGGTTCATATCGAATATATTTCGGTGAATAAACCTCAGCTTCTTCCACTCGCTTTTCTTCAATTTCTAAACCAGAAAATGTTAGATTAATTAGATTGATCTATTTCTTCGATCTCAGTAAGCTCAGTAATACCAACTTTTATTGTAATAGACTTTACAATGTTTTTATACGTGTCCTTTCCAGAAGTGGTAGGAAGTAACAAGCCTTAACTGTATTGTAGATGACAGTAAAAGAACTCGAATAAGATCGTTTGGTCAACCGAGTCGACCGAGGCGTTTGAGGCAACTAGCTCTACAAGACTGTGTTACTACTAGCGTCAAATTACTAGCCAATGGTCAAAATTTGAACTTGCGACTTGCTTTTGTTCAATTTCAAAAGCACCGAATGTTAGTTTCAGTAAATTGTTCTGTTTCTTTTATCTGAGTGTGCCCAATAATACTAACTTCTTTCACAATACACTTCACACTGTTTTTTATGGCAAACTTATTCGTACCCTCGCCAGAAATGCTTGAAACTCACAAGCGTTAATTGTACTACAAATGATAGTAGAAGAACACAAAGAAGATGATTTGGTACTGCCGAGGCGTTTGAGGCAACTAGCTCTACAATACTGTCTTTCTACTACGCGTCAAATTACTGACCAATGGTCAAAATTTGAACTTGCGACTTGCTTTTGTTCAATTTAAAAAGCACCGAATGTTAGTTTCAGTAAATTGTTCTGTTTCTTCTATCTGAGTAAGCCCGGTAATACCAACTTCTTTCATAATACACTTCACACTGTTTTTTTATGGCAAACTTATTCGTACCCTCGCCAGAAATGCTTGAAACTCACAAGCGTTAATTGTACTACAAATGATAGTAGAAGAACACAAAGAAGATGATTTGGTACTGCCGAGGCGTTTGAGGCAACTAGCTCTACAATACTGTCTTTCTACTACGCGTCAAATTACTGACCAATGGTCAAAATTTGAACTTGCGACTTGCTTTTGTTCAATTTCAAAAGCACCGAATGTTAGTTTCAGTAAATTGTCCTGTTTCTTTTATCTGAGTGTGCCCAATAATACTAACTTCTTTCACAATACACTTCACACTGTTTTTCATGGCAAACTTATTCGTACCCTCGCCAGAAATGCTTGAAACTCACAAGCGTTAATTGTACTACAAATGATAGTAGAAGAACACAAAGAAGATGATTTGGTACTGCCGAGGCGTTTGAGGCAACTAGCTCTACAATACTGTCTTTCTACTACGCGTCAAATTACTGACCATTGGTCAAAATTTGAACTTGCGACTTGCTTTTGTTCAATTTCAAAAGCACCGAATGTTAGTTTCAGTAAATTGTTCTGTTTCTTTTATCTGAGTGTGCCCAATAATACTAACTTCTTTCACAATACACTTCACACTGTTTTTTATGGCAAACTTATTCGTACCCTCGCCAGAAATGCTTGAAACTCACAAGCGTTAATTGTACTACAAATGATAGTAGAAGAATACAAAGAAGATGATTTGGTACTGCCGAGGCGTTTGAGGCAACTAGCTCTACAATACTGTCTTTCTACTACGCGTCAAATTACTGACCAATGGTCAAAATTTGAACTTGCGACTTGCTTTTGTTCAATTTAAAAAGCACCGAATGTTAGTTTCAGTAAATTGTTCTGTTTCTTCTATCTGAGTAAGCCCGGTAATACCAACTTCTTTCATAATACACTTCACACTGTTTTTTTATGGCAAACTTATTCGTACCCTCGCCCGAAATGCTTGAAACTCACAAGCGTTAATTGTACTACAAATGATAGTAGAAGAACACAAAGAAGATGATTTGGTACTGCCGAGGCGTTTGAGGCAACTAGCTCTACAATACTGTCTTTCTACTACGCGTCAAATTACTGACCAATGGTCAAAATTTGAACTTGCGACTTGCTTTTGTTCAATTTAAAAAGCACCGAATGTTAGTTTCAGTAAATTGTTCTGTTTCTTCTATCTGAGTAAGCCCGGTAATACCAACTTCTTTCATAATACACTTCACACTGTTTTTTTATGGCAAACTTATTCGTACCCTCGCCCGAAATGCTTGAAACTCACAAGCGTTAATTGTACTACAAATGATAGTAGAAGAACACAAAGAAGATGATTTGGTACTGCCGAGGCGTTTGAGGCAACTAGCTCTACAATACTGTCTTTCTACTACGCGTCAAATTACTGACCAATGGTCAAAATTTGAACTTGCGACTTGCTTTTGTTCAATTTCAAAAGCACCGAATGTTAGTTTCAGTAAATTGTTCTGTTTTTTCTATCTGAGTAAGCCCGGTAATACCAACTTCTTTCATAATACACTTCACACTGTTTTTTTATGGCAAACTTATTCGTACCCGTTGCCAGAAGTGCTAGAAACTCACAAGCGTTAACTGTACTGCAAATGATAGTAGAAGAACACAAAGAAGATGATTTGGTACTGCCGAGGCGTTTAAGGCAACTACCTCTACGATACTGTATTACTACTACGCGGCAAATTAATAATCAATAGTCAAAGTTTAAGTTTAAGTTGAAGGGTAAGGCGCTGTCGTGGAATATATCATATAGAGCTTGCTGCTAAAAGCCATATGCTATTTTAGGAACTGGTTCACATATTGCACGCCGATCTATGGGAAGTTTATCCAAGAAACTAGCGGAACGTAGTGACACATGCAAACATCTATCACCTTCTTTCATCAATCGTTAGTCGTGTATTTAACTAGGGAGTCAAGAAAAAAATTAATTACATTAATTACTATAATTCTCTTTTTGGATGTAATACTTCCACATTACCAATTAATCAAGGTTTTTAAAATATTATCTCTAGACGTCACTGGGTATTGACTTTTTTGACTTGCTCAATTAAATTGAAACAAACGTTTTTGAGACTATTTATTTCACTCCATGCTTTTTTCAGCTTGAATCATTCAACTAATAGGCTGATTCAAAAAATTAGAAACAATGGAAAAAGTAAGGTACTTTATCACCTATTATATATCTAGAAATATTAAATTATGAAATCCAATTAGTTACCTAAAGTATTTAAGATAGCACTTCAGTATCACTACTTTGAATGCTTTTATCGTAGTTGTTCACTATATTTTCCAACGACAAAGAACAAGTATAATATATAAAAAAATATAACCTTCTTTGATATTCAGCTTATATCTATCAAGTCCAAGTCGGTCGGAAAATTGGTTGCAAAAAACCAACTATGGAATAAACATCTACCGCCCAGCTTTTCAAGACATCACTTTTAAAGCTTTCATATAAGTCGTTTCTGGAAGTAGAAGTGCATACATACATGGTCAGTAATCTGGTCGATGCATCTAGTAGAAGGTCATCTCCAGACTTTAAATCTTCTTTCAAAGAATACTAAATTATTATGTTACGTTTGTAACCTCTTTTGATAGTAAAATCGTCTTATGTATAGGGATATACGTATTGAGGGAGAATAAGAGAAAAATCAAATTTTTTACTTCATTTAATAATGATGTCATAAGAAAATAAAATTTTTAAACATTCTTTCCTTTCTATATGTCAGTTAAATAAAACTAACTAAATTACATTGTTAGAAAATGTATTTATAATTATGTGTTATTGAACACAATTACTATTCAATAAATTAATCTCCTATTTTGACATTTGACATTTCATATTTTGACGTTTCACTTTGACATTTGAAATGGGCCAATCAGAAAGAGCCTCATGATCCATCGGCTATTGAAATTGTCAAAATGTAATTTCACTATAATGTTTCCGTGATATTATAATGACACTAGGACAAACCGTTAAATTCTAAAACATTGACAAGCTACTGTTTAATTATAATATCAATTGAGCAATCTAACCTATTGTCAAAATCAGCTGATAGGCATTTAAAAATGGGCGCCGAGGGGTAAACAAATCCTTTTGCAGTAAGTTTCTTCGTGATTTGTGAAATTATTTTTGGATTTTACACCTCACTATTTCTAGTTTGTTTTATTTAGAAATGGCTTCTTAGAGTTGCTACGTCGAGGAGGACAAAATTTCCTCCCGAAAACGTGGCTTTGTTTGTTTTTTTTTTTGACTATGCAGTGTATTGGAAACTTGTGAAAAATGAGTAGGGTTCGGACTGTAGCTCTTTTCATCTAATGAAACTCCAGCTGAAGTTTTAAGTTTGTCATTGTACCTTTCAGCTGCCACTGGATTATCATTTTGCATCCTTGAAAAGTATTCACTAATGTTTGAACAACTTGAACGTGATAGTAAAAATTTATGTACAAAAAAACTTCAGAAATTTGAGCACAAAATATAAGAGTTCCAAATTTTGTAAATTGCTTGAAAGTTAACTTGCAAACTGCAAAAATACTTCAGTTGTATTAGTTCCACTGGAATAAATATAAAAAGTATTTATGGAGTGCTCTCAGTACCACAAAAAACAGCACAATATGCATCTTACTACAGGAAACAACTAAGAGAAGATGACACGGGTACATACGAGAAAATTTTTCATCCCACAGCCGCCATTTTGACGTATATCAGCTATTTTCTTAAATTATGTGATAGTGAAATTGTATTGTCACTTGGAACTCAATTGCAAATACTATGTAAAAACTAATAAGAATTATTATCTAAGTGAAATTAATTCTAAACGTATGAGAAATATTCAGTATCAAATGTTAAAGACTTAATATATATTGAGTATATATTTGTGCAAAAATATTTTTTGTGGCGTGAAAGTTAAGGGCTTATTTTAATTATTTATTATGCCTAAAGTAAGTTTTTTCAATGAAGATATAATATTAGGAACAAAAAGTACATCCATTTTAAGTGAGTATTTAAGTTTGAGAAGGAGATGAGGTTTTTGAGTACCTAAAAGCTCAATTCAAATTTGTGTCCCAAGATTTTGTGTTCACTCACAAACAAACAAACAACGAAGCAAAGTAAATACAAGAAACCGTCATGATAGATAACTTGTGTGATATAAGTGATTCTGTGGTGGATTAGAAATTTGAAAGGACAATAAATCTTACGGGGATTAATTATCTATTTATCTGTTTTGCATAAAAGTTTTGTCTACAAGAAGGAAATAATCTTATTGAAATAATCATTAATTAAAGTCTCTTTATGTTTAACTGTTGTAAAAATTTGTTATCGAATTTTTCTATTGTAAACGAAAATCCGAATAGCAAGCATTTCTCTAAGCTCGACAACAAAGTTAAGAATGGAGAGGAAAATACCTTTCTCTGTCAATTATATTTACATTTTAGTGCTCTCGAAGTCGGAAATCATTGGTTTTAAGCGATCCCCATGGGAGTGCGTCGATGTCCCCCGTCTCCAAACTTTACTTACAGAGGCGGAGATAATTTTCCACTTTGAGATATAACATGGCACACGACCGAAACAAAGAAATTGTTAGTGTTTCATGATTTCAACAAAAATATTTCATCCTGTCTAGATGTTTGCTCGAATACAAAAAGTAATATATTGAGATAAAGAATTCTTGTTTTGAATATCTTGATGATTTTTACAAACTTTTATATGGAAAATCACAGGTAAAAAAATTTAAATAATATTTGTATTGCTCATATTTAACAAAATATATAAATATAATATTGGAATAAATATTCTCTAATTTCAAATATATTACTATAATCAATTGAAAAGTATTCCCTGTCATGACGTGAATTGACACTATGTACAAAGTGAGGATTGTACTGAATTTTATATTTTCATTCAAAAAGATGTTATTTCAGAACATTATTTTAGTGTGTGCTCTATTATATCGATTCCCTCTTCTATTTATTTGCAGATACAACTCCTTACTTCCTCTAATTTTGAGATACACGGAAATATTGTTTAACATTTCGTCTTCTATATTTTCTCCAGTTTCACCTTTCTCAAAATTTGGCTTCAGTACTCACTAATTGAGCTGGCAACTATTATCCATGCCAACAATTGTTCTGAAAATGTTAGAATGATCGTGATTGTCTTCTTTTTAAGTGATCTGCTACTGTGATTTCAAAGTCATTACTCGAAATGTCGGGTGTACTTAATTTTTTGATAAGATAATAATTCTGTTTCAATTGTGTCATGATATAAATGGTACCTGAACCTGGACCATTGATGATCTGGTTTTTTATTTGAACCAAAAACTATTAAAATATTTCAAGAGAACGAGCCGGTTAAGGAAATGGCGGTAAAGCTGTTCTGAATTCCTATACATAGAGGATTCATAGAACCGTGGCAGATTTATGGACATCTGAAGGTTTGAGTGGGGAAACGTCAAAGAGATATGGCTGCAGGCAAGCGAGCACTTTTATAGGTGGGACAAACCTCTCAGACTGAGCAGAAGAAATACTGCAGCTAAGTAGAGGCAAAGATTCTAGTAGGGGTTCATCCAAAGTCGATTATCACGGTTACAACACCAGCGGGGCCGCCGATTCTGTAGAATAGAGGAGGAAACTTCGATACACATTCTCTGTAACTGTCAAGCTATGATTAAATACTAGAATTTAACCTAGTGGAAGAGCTACAAATTTAATGAGTGCCGAAGGATTCTCTAGAGAGCTTCCATGGACTGGATCTCCAAAGGGATTTCATAGGGATAACCCAGCTATGACTCCCCATTGTTAGTTATAGTTATACTTTGAAATCGAAATTATACTAAAAACGACTTATTCTCGAGATCATTATCTTAAAAAATTGTCCTAATGATGATACTTGGGATACTTATTTGGCAAATAGCTATGTTGATCATAATTGATATTGACACTTTTGGTAATTTCAAAGACCTTTGATATTACTAGTTTTCAATTCGTTCTGCTCTAGTCTAGGATCGTGTGACACCTTGTTGGGATTTTAGTCCTCAGCAATATGAAGTTTTCCAAATTCTGGTACAGTCATAACTGGAAAAATTAATTTTTAAGATGTAAAATATTGATAATATCTCTATCACAAAACAAAACAAACAAAATGATCACTATTCTCGTACAAAATTTTGTATGACCTCAGAGGTTATTTTGTTAAATTCTTCAGTTATCCTAACTATTAAAATATACTTTAAAAATAATTCAGGTATTTCGAAGATTCTAAAATATTACCCAAAAAGCCAAATAAACAATTAAAATAAATCTAGAAGACTGCTGTCATTTAGGTACCTAATAAAGATTTTTTGATTAACTTTTCAGTGCCTACATTACAAAGACTTTTTCCTGATGTGTTAATCATCCAAATGAAATATAACAATCCATTTACTACCAACAAGACGGAGCTCATCGCATTTTGCAGTACAGTTAAAAATTATTTAAGCGAGATTTTTCCCAATAGGTGTATTGGGAGACGTGGAACGATCGAATGGCCGGCTAGGTCCCCCGATTTGATTTCTCTCGATTACTTCTTATGAGGTTGTTTAAAATCTGAAGTATATTTTAATAGACCAGACAATATTGCTGATTTAAAATTTGGTACAACGGAAGAAATTAACAAAATAACCTCTTCTAAATATTATGCGACATTATCTACATTCTGCGTAAAGTTTTATGATAGAGACATCAAAATTTTACATCGTAAAAATTAGTTTTCCCAGTTATGATTGTACCAAATCCAAAAAACTTTATTCCTTTTCTTATTTAAAATTTTCGAGGGGGTTTTTATAATTCAGATAATATTTTCATACTCTAAATTGTAAATTTAAGGATAAAAATCGATCTGTTTTTAGGTTTTTCTTTTCACATAGTACATAATAACGCTAAAATTGAATTTAATCCATACGTATGTACCGCATTGTATATGAAACGTATATAAAAATTTGAGACATAAGTGTTTTTTCTCACGTTTTAACAAATTCATTCTCAAATTGAGCACAATCATCTAATCTAAATGAATATAATAAAAGTAGTTTTATTATTTATAAAACCGTACACCCATCTTTTTCGACGATAATGCTTCAACCTCCCAACCACCCATATTCTGCTCCTGTCAAGCGACCCCAGTCTACTTGATTGCTCCTTGATAAAACTTCCAAGTTTCTCTTGTTTTTGAACGATAAGTGCCTTTTCAGTTGCCAGAATTGGAGGAGAAAATTAGACTTGGAAAAATTATTTCTTGGAATATATATTATTCAAAGTGTTACTAAAAAGGAGTGAAAATCATTTTATGGTTCGGATTTCTTATAAAAAGGAAATCGAGTCAGAATATGAATAAAATTTGCATTATATGCTTAAGTATGAAGCAGTTGAAATAATATATCCAATATAACTTAGTGTGAAAGTTTTCATTTTAAAATAATTAAAAACTACAAAAACTTAATCTTTAGAGAAAAATTCTTATTAAATTCTCAATAAACTTTTTGAAGACGATTGTTCAGACGTCCAGAATAGAGAAAAATTAAAGCGTCTACTTAAACTTTAATCATATTAATTTCTTAAGGAATACATCTAACAATGACCGAATAGATGAGTGCAAGATAACATAAATTGAGATAAGAGACAGTGAAACAAAGGAAAAATGTCCTAAAATATGCTTAAATCACGAAAAAATTTGACTTATACTCTTATATTTTCACATTCAAAAAACCTTAGAAAAATAAATATAATACGATGACGATTTGACGGAAGAATAATTTTTTCAGAGGTTAACAATTTCGATGCATTGTTAGTTTCCGCAATGTTTGATGTCTTGTAACAATTTCTCATAAAGCAGATATATTAGTTTCAATACATGCAGAAAACTGTTTCCGTTGTTGAGTAAATATTGAGAAAAAAGTATAAAAATTGCATCAAAATTATTCAGAAAATCCCTCTATCCCATGAAATTATTTACTACTAGTAGAAGTAGCAATATGAACAAGAATTTGCTGACATGGTTTGATGCCGAACATAGTAAAGAACGGTCTCATTTGTTCGCTATTGGTGCAGAAAAACTAGCCCAACGGCCTTATTATTCATTGCCTCGTATGTCGTATTCAACTGATCTGGCTCCATCGGAAGCTTACCTTTACCAAACTAACTAACTATAACGTGCAAAACAATTTTAGATTTTTGTAAAACCAAATTATTTTTTCTCACAGTAAAATACACTATGCTAATAATGGATTGTTTGTTGTTGTATCGGATGGAACAAGAACGAGTAGAAACATTTCTTAAAGTTCCATTTCTTCTCATATTACTCACATATGCATTGTATCCAGAAAAGACATCTTATATTATCTTTTGTTACTATTTTATAATTTATTAAGAAAATGAATTTAAAATTCCAGTCAAATGATTATTATTCCTTGGCCTGGTTTCAAAATGAATCAAGTGACAAAAGGAGCTATATATCGCTTGTATATCACAGGATAAGAGAAAATCCACAAGAGCAACCAAACCAGACTAAGTCAGTTTTCCAAGTAAAATTTGTGTGCCAGTCAAGTGTGCTGACACCGGGTCTAACTGTTAAATCATTCAAAAGTTTTATATTCTATACGATAACCTAAATGTGTTGCTGTCGGGTTTATTTCTGTCTAAATGTTAGTAAGGAAGATTATGGACGATTTTCCTTATTTGTTCATTTGGCACGTATTTATTTTGATAATTCGTTTAATCCAATATAAACGATATTTGTTGGACAAAATCACAATTGGAAAAGGATCTGTGGAAAGATATAATTAAATAAGTCAATTCACCAACTTGCTTTTTAAAAACAATTTATGTAACAAACTAAGGATATAATAATAATTTAAAGTTACAATTGGATACACTATTCTGATGTACTAGATGATTATCAAATTAAATGAACAAAGTATTAGTTTTACAGGCTTCTTTTTATATTAGTTCTTATCTTATACAATAATACTTATAAAGTTAGATAAATATATTTATGGTTCATTATAGTCAATAATTGAAGATGATAACTTAATGGGGCTAAAGTTGACAATCTATAAAACTGACAGAAATATGAAATACAGACAATTTATAGTAATGATAAATTTAATGAGGTTAAAGTAATAAATAAGTGATTGATAATGATGCGCCGCTGTGATAAGGGTTGTTTTGGATTACTTAACAATATCAATAGATTATAAATGATTATGCTGCTAATAAGTAACAATATGGAGAGAAATATTCGTAAATTCGTATGTAAAATGAATAACAGAAGAGTAATAGAATCTTTTGAATTTAAGTCAAGAACTTTTCCTGAAAGTTACTGATGGATTTTCAAATAGGGTTTCATGGTCCCAGAAGTATCAGGCATGAGCTAGAGATGGCGGTAGTTGCTTGAAAAATATCAGTATTAGCGAGGAACTTTAGATTAAAAAAAGAATAGAATGTGGATTGACTTACCACATGAAACGAGTCAAAGAGCTCTTGATTGAGCGGTTACTATTCCTATTGGAATGTACCATCGAATATATTGAAAAGTACACACACAAGTACAATATAAGAGCTGGATGAAACTGCTCCTGTGAGATGATAACTCCAGAAATGTTTAAGAAAATCCACATAGCGGTACTGGATGCGCGTCGACATTTCAAAAAGTGCGATACTTCGCATATTAACTAAAAATTTGGATATAAGAAAGCTGTGCGCACGTTTTCTCGCAATGGAACAAATACAGCGTCGTGAAGATGTTTCTATCGAGTGCTCGGCAATGTTTCACAGAAATAAAAGCCGAATTTTTGCGCCGTTCAATAAACATGGATGAAAAGTGGGTCATCACTTCACACCCAAAACAAAAGAACAATTGAAACAATAGACTGAAATGGGAGAATCGGCTCCAAAGAAGGTAAAGACCGTTCCAAAAGGCGAAAAAGGAAAAACTATCAATGGTAAGTTATATGCGAACTGATTGCAACGTTTAAGCGAAAAAATCAAGCAGAAACGGCCGCATTCGACTAAGAAGGAAGTATTGTTTCATCAAGACAATACATCAACTCACACATCCGTTATTACAATGAATTAAAGTTTGAATTGCTACCAGATAATTCCTATTGACTAGATTTAACCCTCTTGGATTATTTTCTGTACCCAGACTTGAAAACATGACTCGTTTATCAAAGATTTTCCAACAAGAGGTGAGGCTAGCAGTTAATCGCTATTTTGAAGATCTTGACGATTCTTATTATAAAAGGGTATCGAACTTATTTAACATAGCTGTGAAAAGTGTGTGGAGCTAAAAGGGGATATCGTTGAAAAATAAATACATTTTATTCCAAAATTTTAATGTTTTCTTTGTTGGGCCAGGTACTTCTGGAACCATCCATCCTTGTATACACATGTCAATACTAGATACTGGATATTACTGAACAAATAGTTTACACCCGTAAACGACAAATATCCAAAGGAAAAATTTGTCTGAAATACACAACGTAGTCGTCACGTGATTGTTAATTGTTACATAAAAAAATAGGACGCGAAAAAGTTTCTACCGGTCCCAGTACCTTCAGATCTCACATGAATTGAAAGTTCTTATATATGTGAACCTAAATGCGACAATACAATATATGGAAAGTGTCGTTTTTAAGATTGAAACAATGACTTCACCAAAGTTGATTATTAGCGGGGTGGAAACCTCATATGTTCAGAGAAGCGAGCACTATCATGTTTGCTTTTCGGTCTGGTATTATAGCCCCTTTAGTGGAATCAAATTTGCAGTTTCTCTAAGGCATTAAGTTCTGTTTCATGTTCAAAAAAGTTCTAAAGAAACTCGCATGACGATAAATAAAAAGAAGTTTAGATGAAACAATATATTGAACAAGATTTGATCAATTGCTCATGCCTATGTGCTGGATTATCCTATCTATCTATCTGTACATCCTCAATTCATCTTTTTTTAGACAGAAGCTTTTTCATCATTTATCTGTGCGCTCATCTTGTTCAGATCATCTACCCACCTTGTTTGTGCTTAGTCTTACTCTTTTATAATCCCACCGTTTCCAGTAAATTATCTGTTCGTTCTTTTGTATTTTATGTCTTGTAAGCTCCCCTTTTTTCATATTGCTAGTTACCTGATGCTACTTTGGAATTATATTCGTATTTCACTTTTTCCATTTTCAATATTGAAAGTAACATTATTCTCTGCACTTTACTTGTTAACCACCCTATATTCAATCGTAACAACAAATAAAAGTTTCCCGTGCCACAACAAGAAAGAAAATATCCAATGTAGAAAATGAGCGTGTTACGAATGTAGGATATAATATTTTTGTTTTTAAATTTTATTCGGCTTTCTCCTTGCTACATGTACTCATACATTTTTAATTTATCGGTATGAAACTCCTCACGCTCACGGCAATTTAGTGGTGAACGCCTTGCTGATGCCGATGCCGTCCGGTCAAATTCTTTTTGCGTTATTGCCTTCTATGTCTTCTTGTTTTCTACTGTTTGATAGTTTTCTTACACTCGAAAGAAACATTGAGGCGATACCGAAATGTTGCCAAAATTTAAATTTACAAGAGATTCTAATCAATTGTACAAAAAAGAAATACTTCAAATTCAACGTTCCAGAAAGGGGTAACGTAGAAAGTATTCTTTATGGAATAAGTGAAATTGAAACTCTTAAATCAGTTTATTTACTAAAATATAGTTTTCTTAAAAAAGGACATGGTATGATTACCAAATACAGTGATCCTTTTTTGTATATTGAACCATATCTTAAAAGAAGTCCTTATTATTGCCGCAGTAGTAAAACTCAAATGGTACCATTTATCTATTAGATACTATACGTTTGTTCTTTGCGTTATTTATATTGTTGGCTAACCAGAGAATCATAACGGGACTAGCTAACAAATAAATTAAATAAACAGCAAATCACATTAAATTGGTCTCAAAACACCAACTCTAAATTTTGTGGAAAACCCTAAATCGTAAATCTTTCCGTAGCAATGAGGGTGCTGTAAATCACATCCTGAATTATCACCATATAGAATGCCAAGAAGACTTTGGCTACGCCCCAACTAAGTTAAAAAAAACTTAATTGTATAAGTTTAATTTAAACATCAAACGTCAACTTAAGCCACACAGTTCAATTCAAACGTTATTTTAGGTTTAGTTGTGGTTTGAACTTTAGCAGTACAAGACGAAATTATCAATATTGTCGACGCAGCAATAAGAGAAAAGTTGTTTTTCTTAGAATTTAGAACTCATATTAATAGAAGCATATCACAACATTTACATAGTTCAAGCTTTATTGTTGTAGCTGCCTTACATTATATTCTTTATATGACCTGTAGCAACCAATATATCACAATCAAAAATTTTTTCTCGTCTGACCATGACACACCCATCATCTATCGCAGTAATAAGTAATAAAAGAATTACAAAGTGGTCTCCCAACAGATTTATAAAATTATTTTCAATTAAAAATTTCTGCAATTAGTTTCTTTTTACCATTGTTTCATTTATATTTTGAGTTTGTGTGGATTCAATAATTGGCATTACTATTCTTTTCTCGAAATCAAATTCCCTTGCCATCTTCTCCCAACCGTTTTTCATTTCCCTCCAAGTCTCATTGTCCGGACAGTCTTTTGACCAATTCTGCTTATACACATACACATACACACAAACAATAAAACTAATTGAATTTGAATTTCTGGAACCGTTGATGATATTCAGACTGATCACACTGTTTACACTATCACTTCTCCAACACTCACAATTATACTGTCTGACGCGTTTCGATAACCATGCTATCGTCTTCAGAGACTGAAGATAAACTGTTTACCTTCAGTCTCTCAAGACGATTACTTGGTTATCGAAACAATTTGGAACTAATATTAGCGGATAATTATTTCGTCTTGGAAGAATTGGATCGAAACTGACGGAATTATGTTCATTTAATTGGAACCTGTAAAATACAGCAACTTTGTTTAATCTCGGTTCAATAATAGTTTAATTCATATTTTGAACCTGAGTTCAATTTCTGGTTGTGCACTAGTTCGTGGAATTGCAAAATTATGGAAAGCGAGAGATGCAACTAATACATATTCTAAATATGAATAATTGTTATTCAGAAACGCATTTAAAGCCTGTATTTTCGCATCTATACTCCTTTTTCGAGTGAAAAATTGATTCATAAATCAAATGATTTGGTATTTCTGTTCAAATAGACACTAGCAATTACTTTTTATGATAGAAACTGAATACTTGTAAATTTTCTATATTGTTAGTTTTCGCCATATTTCTAATGTCATCTGTCACTTGTTCTATGCAAGGTGGATGCCGCAATTGCTTGATACAGATCAAAAGCTCGCTCTCTTTTAAATAAAAAATGAACGTACTCCAAATGAATGAGAATGAATGAGAAGATTTTATTTATTCTAGATATGTCGAAGTAAAATAAAATTGAGTAGATCTTCATTCCCCAAAATATAAATAAAATCGAAAGAAGAACTTCATCCCTTTAAGACTATTTAAAAATGGAAAGCGATTTCAAATGATGGCAGAGAGAAGCTCATATTTTTCTTCCAATGATTATTTTTAGATAGCTAGAAAATTTGAAACTCCTTACATTGAATATGTAGTTAGAAGACTATCTTGGAAAACAAAATATTTTTACCGTATTTTTCTTTAAAAAGGCACTCCACCAAATAGTCGTCATATATCTGAGAGATACAGTAATCAATTATTTGACAATAAACGATATGCTCAATTTTTAATCCATTCTATCAAGTCAGGTAAATAGTCAGCTTTTAAATCATAGAAATCAATAATTGAATATCAGTTTTCTCTTTACGAAGACTCGTTCCACCTAAGCATTTGTAGATTTTTTGAAATTGAATTGCTTCAAAGTTGGCTGTGATTTATTAGAATTCCTTCCCTGTATCTCATTTTTTATGTAATTGTTATATGGAATAACGAGTATAACCTCAAGATGTGTTCAAATTTCTGCAGTTTCCAAACATTTACTGTAATTGAAATCAGCAATCATTTCAGTACAATTTTATCTTGTACCTACCAGGTTAAACGCTTCCACATTTTTAAAACCTCATTTTAATTATTTTTGTTTTTGTCTGTATATTATGACGTAGGTAATTTAGAGTGCACTACGTTTGATTGCTTCGACGAACTACCTTATTAAAAACAGATACTTTTCAACTGCACGGTATATTTACTCACTTCACACACATGTCCTTTCGGACTGTACATGAAATAATTTTCTTAATAATAGGTCGATACCTCTACATGTAGCAAAATTCACCAATACAAACATTCCAAACCGAATCTATATCGACATTGTATCCTTAAATCAGCCATCAGAGACCGTTGTCGAAGTTCCAGAACAGAGAAAATACTCCTCGCCCCTCTATCCATCGGCCGTCAATGTGCCGCCCCCCAGCCCAAGCCATGAATAATAGATGGGGCGGGTTCTAACAATGACGTAACTACAATCGCTTCGATTCTAAGCACAGATTGGTACAAATATGCGGCGGCAGCTGCCCTCGCCAATGCTGCCTCCTGCAAGTCTTTCTGTTTGCAACTGGCCTGCCTGTTTCCTGTTGATGATGGCTTTTTGTATCTGAAGCGCCTGCGCTTACTAAAAATGACAAACTTGATGAAGTTTGAATAAAGACGTTTTTGCACAAAAATGTACACCTTATCAAACCAATACTATTGTATGATTGTGAGATAATTATATTTAAGAATAATGATAAAGTTTTAGTAAAATAACATATGAAGATAACCTTGTTGTTGATTGTCCCCGTAGCAAAGTTATTTAAATAACAATATATTCGGTATTTTGTTATATAGTGGATTTGTGAAGTAATTTGTTCATTTTACTAAAGTAATAAGTTTTTTAACATGAACTATTTTTTATTGTCAATAATGAAAGGTGTTTGTTGTGTCAGATAATTGAGCACTGCTCACCGAACAGAAAATAATAGAAATTAGTATGAAATCAGTTTACAATAATCGTGAAAAAAATTATGTTCATCTATCCATATCGCAATCCAATTATCCAAACTATAGTATAAAGGACTGTGAAACTTTTTGAAAAAGTAGATTCAACTAAAATCGCCCTACAACTTATTCACAAAAGACCGTAACTAGTTATGGAAAATCCCTGAACGTTCTATAAAATTTTGGAGACAATTCTTATAAAAGGTGTCCCGCATAAGAATTGGCATAGAGCAGTGGCATATAGAAGAGCCCGATTAATTGATTCATTGTAATAACTTTAGTACAAGAATTTTCTTAGGATGATCAAGAGCGCAAGAGGAATTTTACCTCATTTTATAAGTGAGATATTCTCCTCCAATGAAGCCACGTTTAAGTTACATGGTACAGTTAATCGCCACAATTTTTGATATTGGAGTAAAAGATGGAGGCGAAATCATAGAAAGCCTTTGGAAATTATTGTTTGGGTAGGTATTATAAAGACTACTATTATTGGACCAAAGTAATTAAATTTGTGGAGAAATCAAACAATTCCTCGACTACGAAAAGCAGTTGGTAACAATTTCAATGAAGTATAACTCCAGCAGTGATGCATCACCACACCACTCTAGTAGCTACTCAAATCTAGTCTTGATAGAAAGAAAAAAAATTTAGTTGGTTATTTTGGATTAATGGTGTATTGAATACACTATACTCTGTGAAGCTCTAATTGACTTATGAATATTATTTTCTCCAATACTTTTTGTGAACCTAACATTAATCTAAATATTAGCAAGATTGAATAGAGCAGGGCTAGATGAGCAATTCCTCACTCGAGCGGTTTCAGCTTTTCAATAATAAGTCTTTATAGGTGATTCTAACAAGCCGAATTTAAGAGCTACTGTGGTGGTTATTAACCCCGAAGATCATAAAAGCAAATATGAACTAAGTCGAACCGACACGAGGACAAGGTTCATAGAAACCAAAATTACGTTCATAATAATGCTAAACGTTTAAAAGTTAGCGGGAATTGTTTACTATTGATCTTAGATAATTATAAACAGAGGCCATCAAAGGTATTATATATTTCTTATTTCTTAGACCTTTTAATACATTAATGCATCTAAATTTTCTTGATTTTAAGTCTCTTCTGTTTTAAAATTGGTTTTTTTTATAGTTTTCCAAAAAAATGTAAATTATAACGTTTCGACTTTTCTTTAGTCTTTATCAAAATATCTATATATAATTCCTTATATATAGATAGTTAGTCGTAAAAAGGGTGATATACAGTATTATATAGAATAGTAAATATAATTGTATATAGAAGTAATTTAGAGAGAAATTTTATTTAATATAATTACAAACCCAGTGATTCAGAAGATGTCGTTCATTTTTCAGCCTGTATTCCGGATTGAAGTAAGTCTTTATTTACATTAATCTCCGAGGATGGCCTAAGACATGGCGATGCTGGAAACCGAAGGTGATTATTGAACATTTATCGAACAAGCGAATATAGGTGGAAAAGCAACGAAACAAGAACTGACGGAGTTAACAATAATTGTGTAGTACAAGAAGAAGCATTTAATATACAACTGCTAGTAGTAGTAGTAGTAGTAGTAGTAGTGTCAAAATTCATTTGTCCATCTGGAAAACCACAGAAAGCAGCTGAAACGGAATATCCAAAGAATCATTGATATCCAATAGACAACAGGAAAGTTAAGAATCTAAAAATTTTAAATTAGTTGTAAAACCCTATTTTATGAAAAAATATTTTTTTTAAGATGTGCCTACTTATCAATGTAATCTTCTCTTTTGACATCATTAATGGCCATAGCTTGGGAACAATTTGAAGATAAATAATAATAATAGAGAATATTGTTAAGCAAATTAAGAGGGTTTTGAAAAAGGACATACCTAAAAATCCGTTCATACATATGGAAATAATTAATAATTTAAAAACTGGAATAATCTAAACAAATCAAAGCAAGTCTAAGTACCTATACTAATTTGTCAAGGAATCAGCTCGGAAGTGTTGAAAGCAATAAGTAAATGTAAGAAAATGTTGACTATGAATAAATTTTTTAATTTTGCGAGCAAGGTGCTACCGAATGAGTTAAATGGAAAAGCGAGTAAGCTGTAATCCTTTCTAGACGCACTAAGCCTATTTCAGATTAATTCAATAGACAATGTCAAAAATTATTAGTCAAAACAAGAATAACAGGCAAAAAACTCAAAAATTCGATACCTAGCTACCCTAGCTTTCTTGGGTAAATTAGGTAAACAAACAATAAGTACTTGACAAGCTATGCTACCAAAATTATCTGGGAGGCTACCGTTAGCTTACATAGCAGAAGGAATGCCTGCAAATCTTGCCGAAAAATACACAACCAAAGCCATGGTTAAAGTAAAACGTTACGGCTGAATTGGCAAGAACAATAATCGCAGTTGGTAATTTTGCGACGCCTCAAGAGGTGCTTACCAAACTAGAATTAGTTGAAAGCAGTACTAGTCATCAACATGTTTCACATTTTGAAGAAAATCTTAACAATTTCTATAGGAGAACAGTTTTCAAGTAACATAATGTTTAAATACAAAAAGTCACACCATAAGTGACTTAAGTTGAGCATGGGTCAAATTGAGCATTCGTCTAGCCAAACCATGGGTTCAATATTAATTAGTCATGAAATAAAATTTGTGTTTGACAGTTATCTTTTTATAATTTTCGGAGGACAAAACAACAAAGATCAAACTGAAAGTAGAATCAACACAATATCATCAATCTCAAGTTTAACTTTTGGATTAGATTCAGTATTTCTATTCCAAATTAGACTTGAATATTAATATAATACATATTCAATATAGCATATAATAAAAAGGATAATATTAATAATATTAGAATTTTTATCGTTGTTATCCATCTCACTTGACTAGAGTACTTTTTTAGAAACACTCCTCTTTCTCTTTTCAATAATGTTCTTTCTGGGTTTTACAACTTTTTTGTTTATTTTGTTCTTTTCTGGCGTGTACTCGTATGTTGTTATTTTTTGCTCTGTTAATTTTGGTAGCTTTTCTGACTCGAAGAACTAGGATTAGGTACATCGCGGGACACTATAGATTTCTCTAAATGATCTGGCTTGTATGGAATACTTTTTTTGAAACAATTTTCTTTCTCTTTTTATCTATGTTCTTTTTAGACTTCCCAACTTCTTATGTTAATTTGGGTTGCTTCTCTACACAGAAAAAGGAGGTTCATTGTGGGACATTGGACAATGATCTGGTTTGGCGACGGCATTCACGGTTTACACTAATTGTTAACAGCCTTTGCAGTATTCTTTGAATCTTGAATACAATAATAATATCTTGTCTTTATTCTATAGATCTTATAAATAGAGAGCTCTCAAATTTTGCCACAAAGGTGAGGTTCAAAATTTATTTTAACACCTGATTGAAAACGAACATTTGCTTATACATAAACATTTCTGTTTATAGTTACATTACTTTTTGATCTCAAGATAAAATAGATAAATTGGTGGTTACACTATAAATTGCCCTCCCGCGACAATTCCTATCTGATATTTCTGCCTGGGGTGTGTATTTCGATTGCCCAACTTACCCCTACCTTACATTTGTATGTATCTCATTTAATTATCAATAATACGTCGTTATCTATATTCAAAAAAAGGAAATGATTAATGTTAATAGTTCAATGTTCAATAGTGGATTCCACTATTTATAGTAGAGGCTTTTCTCATAATTAATTGAAGAACTTGGCTAAAGTAGAGCAACTTCCTTTGGTAAAGTTGTTTTGAAACGAAATATTTCATCCGTTTAAATACATCCTTCTTATATCTTTACAAACTGAAAATACCACGCTGGAAATTACAAATATAATACCCACGTATATTTGGAATAACAAGAAATCAAATATTACGGAAATAAGAAAGCTGAGCTTTAAACCTTTCTGTTTAAAATGTAAATCAGTGCCGGAGTAAAGAGGAACAGAAATTTATAACTTAAACAAAACATTATTTTGCACGATTTTGTACAAAATATTTTTCACATCATATAATATACAATCTTCTTCTTTTAGTACGCACTAATGTTCTTGGATAGTTTCTATAGGAGATTCCAAATTTTAACTATACGTTGCTAAGTTTGATAATCATAAATTCTACAGGATCAATTCACAAATTACATTTCGGGAGCCAACATGATCACCAGCGTACAGTCATTCATATATTTATGCTTACATTAGACGTTGTATTATAATTATATTAATACCTCATTGAATACATTTTAGAAAATGCGTTAAATTTGGAAACGGCACCATCCAGAAAAATATTTGTCAAAATCCCTACCAATACGCTAATTGAAGTTTTATAGAAGCAATTAGTTAAGGTGAAACTTTGTCAAATAATTTGTCTCTTATCCTAATGTGCTTTAGTGAGCTTAAGTTGGATACTGTTTGCAATGCATGTCGGGAAACTGAAATCTGCAGCAAAGCTTTAGCAAAAAGTTTTGCTTCAAGCGAGGGTGCTAGTAGCGATTAAAAATCATAGTTTAGGAAATCTAAAAAACACGCTTTTAGCAAAAATCAAACTAAAATCAAAAATCATTCTTGGCATAAGAATGAAATTACTAACGAGTAAACTTTCAGCGCGTAACAAATAGATTTGGGCTCGATTCTTATTTCGGGTGGTCGGAAATATTTTTACACTACAATTCCTCATTTACCTACTCACTCAAAATAGTGATTCAACATTTAGAAATCGATGTCACTCGTTATAAATAAAATTTTATTATCATTTCGAAACAGGGAATTAGTTCAAAAATGTCATATGAAGCGACCCGTTCTTTTATAATAGTGACATTAATTTTCTCTTCAGTAATTTCAGTTTTATGCGAAGAATTAATCTTAATTTTTTAGTTTGGAAATTGCAAAAAGCATATTTTCTAGTTTTTCCATAGTTTAATTTAGTTTTCACTTTCTGGTTCAATATGTTATTATAAACTACCCGTCTTTAATATGTATAGATGTGTTGAGGTTGAGTATAGTTTTGATAAACCTGCCCGCTTAGATAGCTCCCCCAATAGCTTTCTTACTCTCATACCAAGGATACAAGAAAATTATAAATCCTGGCGAATCTGATTAGGATAATCAGATATTTATATCTAATTATTCCTATATCGTCAGTCTTTGACAACTGTGCAAAGTTTACTACATCTGATCGCTAAAAGTGTGTTAAAAAGTGGAATTGAACGACGTTATCGCGTTATCGAAAACAGTGTCAAAACAGTCTGATATGTTTCGACACATTGAAAAAGCAATAAAAAACAGATAGTAACCTTCAGGAAAAACTTCTAATTCAGAATTTAGTGTTGGATGGATGCATTGCTAGCGGATAATAGTGAAAGTGAATGCGAATAGACTGCTACCTTTATCTATGAAGGTATAACTTAGTATGCAACAGTAAGAAAACATATCAGTCTTAAAACAGTTTCTAGAGTTCTGGTTAACGTATAATAGACCAAATCATATAGACGATGATAAAAACAAAGAAAAGAGTCGGATTACAAACATATTTCAATATAACATCAAGTACGAGAATAACAGTACATTGTAATAAAAGAGACGTAGGAGGAATTAATTTCCAGCAAGCTGGAAATTGTTTTAGAACGTCTATTTGGTCTTAAATGTGTGTAGTCTGAGGTTGCACTACTCTAGGTGGTGAGCTCAACTTTTTGTAGCCAAAAACTGCCAAATTTTTTCACTATTACAAGCTTTTTCTTTTTAAAAATACAGAGAACTAAATTCTTCGTCAATTGACATATAAAACTTCAAATTCAATCAAGTGGTATAGCCGAAATCGAATGTTAAAATTGAAAAAAAATCGTATTTCGGTGCAAACTTACATTTTGCGGCTTTTCAAGACACCATATTTTGAAAACAGGACTTTGTGGATATAGAAAACAAGTGAAAGAATGTGATTGTAACATTCACATATTCAATATCCACATTCGTCGAAAAAAGGCTACTTTACTCACTTTTTACATAAATTATATAACATTAAATAAACTATATTCCACTTAATTTTACTGGCCTATATGTGAAGTCGACAAACCAAAGCTATTGCTAACATCGCCTCTCCAGTCTATTTTGTTATCGTGCCTATTTGACTTAGATCAGCGTTAACGGACTTGGAGTTTGATATTAATATTAATAATAGAGAGAAGGGCAGATTATAAAAAAATAACCGGATTGTTGATTCAACCTCCTCCATGTTCTTCGCTACCAAGAGTTACAACTTATGGAGTTTTTTATTAATAAGTAGTATTGATACGAGATCCATTCAACCTAACCTAACCTAATCAATTTAAACAACTTTCTCAAAGAATACAACAATTCAACTACAAATTCTACAATTGATCCACCACACTCAATTAACCTCCTGGAACCCTAATCAGATGAAGCAAGATTGCACTGATTTCAGTAGAAAATTGCTAGAGTCCAACCGAAATCAACTATGGACAATTCGTTAAAATCCTTTGGAAGGACTCATACCAGAACATTGTTTGGAAATTGTTACTTTTTTCATACAAAGTAGAGAGATCACAGAAGTTCCTATACATCGATCTTTAAACTTGGTCTTTTGTTTCATTATTATATTTGAAAAATAATATCAAATGTAATCATAATTAATCCAAAATAATTCAATCTACTTACTTCTGATTTATTATATTAAAATATAATAAGTATACATTTAGAATGTCACGCAGTTCTGTTTCATCATTAAGAGATTTAAAATATGTGAAAAAACCCTTTTAGCCGCTGACAATGTACTGTTACCGCGTATATGTAAATACATCAACACAGTAACGCTAAGCCCGGTATAAGCTCCATCCAAACACTCTGAAACAAAGCTTATAAGCCGGCAAGATTAGCTGGCCCAAAGCTAATCATAATCATGCTGTAATTAGTGCTCTGTTCTCTTCTCTTGTTCCATCACAGTTTCGGAGTTGAGTTGTTGTTCTGTTCGCTTGGAACCTCTTAACAAACGCTTTTGCGTAACGTTCCACGGATATGGAGATTGAAGGCACAGGTTTGGCTTTTCGGCGGTCTCCTATGTTTATTAACTTCATCACTGAGGTCATTAATATTGAATATAAGGATGAACTTCATGGAGCTCGACTACAATTCTAAATTCAAATTACACAATTTTTTTATACGTGGTTTTTTCTTAATATATTTAGTTAATATATGTTATAACATTAATAAAAATATAACAATCACTTCTAAAAAATATGCTAAATGACTTAACGTTCATGCAGCATCAAATATAACAAAAACCACTACTACAGCTGGTGCTGGAAGTTCAGAAACTGGTATCACTACTGCTAAGACTCTGTATGAGATCCTTTCAGGCAGAAATGAACTATTAGATATGCAATACAGCAATGAAACCTGACAGTTGAGCTTCCATCAAATTATTCAGCACATCTAATCAAAGGTGATCAAAAAATGCTGTAGAAAACTTAAATATCTTTTTGTTTTGTGTTTCAGGTCATTCGGGAAAAATATGCCAATATACAAGGTCCTTTTCAGAACACTAGTCTAAGTACTTTCTTTTATACTTACCAAGTATAAATCTTTTAACTCATCCGGGACCTTTTGGAAACAGGAAATTACACTCACAGGACAATATTTAGGTTACAGAAGAAAGAAAAATATTTTGAAGAGTTGACCAACTAAACAAGTTGCTTTAAAACTTCAATAAGAGAAAATGTATACAACATCATCATCCTATATACTGGTTTCAAATGAAACTCTGGAATTGGAGGGCTAGTTTTAAATAGTCCAGCGACGAGGGCAACTCTAATCAGTGGGCTTAATACATCTAAATTTATATACTATTGTTATAATAAATACAATGTATCCATTAATTGATCTCTTCAGTTTGGGTTTGAAGGTACAAAACATTCGGAACCATAGGAAAATATACTTATAAGAAAGAGTTAAGGATTACGGAGGAGGAATATAATCTAAGGAGGCATTGCACTTCCTAGTCATTGATTCAAAACTCATCAGGAATCAGAGCAAGTGATAACCTAGACGAGGGTAATGACGTATTTTTGTGCCTCCAGATTATTCTGGAATCAAACGAAGGAAAAGTTTTCAACTGCCTCTTTCTGTAACACTTATCTTATCTTAGAAGTTTAACACCTTAGGAGTGAGCAGTGGATGTTGAAGCACCGATTCTAGCTCTAGTCAGACCCGCCGAAGGCATCGAAAGCCTTAAAACCCAAAAGAAAAATAGAAAAAGCTACAAACAACATCACAAAAATGAAATTTTTAATGAAAAAATAAACAGAAAGAGAATGCTAATTTTACTCTCTGAGACGAAGGAGCCCAATTTCTTGGAAATAATATGCCATTACGTAATAATAGGAGTTCTTCGATAGGATATATAACATGATAACATAAATTGTGTATACTCGAACAAATTTTATTGCAACGATCCAACGGACGGAAAATTGATTTTTTTCCAATATGATCCTGCAACTTTCTATATTAAGCGCTGCATCGGATGCGATTTCATTTGTTGCCAGATACTCTATCGATAATTATCTTAGCGAAGTAAAATGGTGATAGATATAAGTTCTTGAAACTTTATTTCATCTAGCTTGTGTTCTGTGTTATGAATTGAGGGGAGTTGATCTGATATTTATTTTTCATTACAATTTTGCATTCGGGCACCAAAAGTGCTAGGCGCGGGCCTGGTTCTAATAATGCAACACAACAGGCAGCAATTTATATAATTTTCCCTATACCTCCGTTTATTATATGAATCAATTTCATTAATGATTAAACTTTTTGAACAACAATTTTAAAATAAATGAAAGATATTTATTTTTTTAAAAAACTTTTTTCACATTTAAG
Source organism: Diorhabda carinulata (assembly GCF_026250575.1). Lineage (NCBI taxonomy): Eukaryota > Metazoa > Arthropoda > Insecta > Coleoptera > Chrysomelidae > Diorhabda > Diorhabda carinulata. Next base: position 22,244,012 of record NC_079462.1, on the reverse strand, counting down.
GTTTTCCTGAAGCGGCAGGCATGTTCTTTATCTTTGGCACGTCCCGGCCAGACATAAAGCCGGTCCGGAATTAGAGAAAGAAATGGCCACACTTGTCCCCTGAGTCTATAAACATGGCCACATAAATTTGATGCCTTCTACTACTCGTCCTCTTGAATATTTATGTTACTACCGTGCTATATCACCGGCTGCCTCCGTCTTCGAGAAATTCAAATGGTGAAAAAGTCTGAAATACCAAGGAGTAATAGTTTTTCAGGTAGATGAACGTGGTTTCTTTCATGCAAAAGTATCTAGAAATCGGTTTCTCTCTTTTTGTATTAACTTTCTGTTCAATGTCGTAAAATCAGAAAAAAAAAGAAAAAAAAACGGATCCATATACTATATTTGTGAAAAAGATATTCGATATGTTCATTTCGTCTCACAAATAATCCTGAAATTGAAGAGCCTTCTTTTGAATCGTTAACATTCTTGTGTCATTTGAGAGGCACCACTTTTTTCCCAAAAATGTATTTAGCTTACAAAGTTTAATAATAAAGTACAGGGTAATGAAGCAGAGTAGAGTTGAGCAGCGATTGATAAAATTTTAATTATAATCCAGATTTCTCAAATTAAATGCCATATTCTAAAGAATTTGACATATGCTACACATCTGCGGTTGCTATTTTATATACGATTGTACATTTTGTATTAACGTTCAATAATGATAATGATTTGAATGAGCAATTATTTACTATCCAAATCCAAAGAAGATATTTTATTACGATATACTCATATATATAAAGGAGAGACGTAAATTGTTGTACGTTGCAACTTCCGACTTCTTACATAATTATTTCATCTCATAGTTGCATTATATATTTTTTTCCAATTTTTCTCAATTAATTCATGTACATATAATGATATGACTAAGAAAATGGCTGGTAAGAAATAGTTCTATGCGTTTATGAAACGCTATTCCCAACTCTCATTCAGATAGGCAAAGTCGACTTCAATCGCAAGATGGGGAGGATTTAACAGCGAAAGTCAATAAATTTGATGACATTTTGGAAAAAGAAGTAGATGTAAATAGTTTAAGAGCTGTTAATATGGTTAACTTTGATGAAACAGATTTTTCAAATGTACAAAAAAGTCACCAGAAAGTTATAACGATGAAAGAAAATCACGAGTTGTTGCTGGGGCTAGAGGCGAAAGAAGAGTTAACATTACCTTCGTATGCTTTGCGACTGCGTCTGGTCAATACGAGGTACTGATGCTAATTATCAAAAGAAAGAAAATGGTCCCAGATCTATCAGAAGGAGCTCTTCTAGTTTCTATAGTTGAGATATCAGATACTGGTTAAATAAACGCTGACTTATGTATAACCTAATTTGTTGGAAGACTTCATTGTTGGAGTCAAACAAACCATGGAAAATAAAGTGTTTTTCTTTCTAGATGGACACAAAACCCAAAAAACTTAACACCCATAGAACTAGCCCAAAAGAAATGAGTTATTCTTTCACAGTTACACCACGCATCGTTTCCGACCCCTACATATTTGAACCATTGAAAATTTATTATGTGCAGGCGGTTGTAAAATGGTTGAGAAAACTATCTGGAAAAAAGGTTACACAATTTCAGATAGCAGGCCTCATGGGGGAAGCTTAAAGTAGACCTGCAAATATTGCAAATTCTAGATTGGATTCCGAAAATGTGCTATTTGGCCTGTAGACAGAAATGTTTACAGAGATACAGATTTTGGGAGAAAAGATGACCTGCAAACTAACCTACAATAATAGTTGAAAGAAAAAAATGAAAATAATGGTCGGTAAATAATAACAATATTCCTCTTCCTATTTTATATAGCAACAAAAGACAAAACAGACATTTCTGACTTCACAGGACGTTTTATTTGAAAATATTTTGACATTTCCTCAATTTTAGTGGCAACAAATATTCTCGAGCTGAAAAGCAACTGCGAAGGGGTTAACTACAATCTATATAAAAAGAGAGAGAGAGAGAGAGAGAGAGAGAGAGAGGGAAATGCTTTATTGTCAAAAGCTTGTAAAAACTGAAATTCAAACATAAAAATGATGAGTTACAAAACTATAGGTAATAGTAATAGGAAATAATAATTATTATATCAGTCCATAGCAAGGAATGCGGGCAAGTGATGGTGATTGTGCATTTAATTGCATTGTAAAATATTGAGCACTTAATTAATTCTGAACGTGGAGTAGATAGCCGAGCAGTGTGCTTACTAATTGGGCAAACGGATTCAAAGATGAATAAGGAAGGAAGAGTAAGAATTTTTAATCTTTTAAAGAAGTTCCTGCAGTTAGTCCTGCTGTTAAGTCCTAATAAATATCTAACAGCTCAAATTGACACGCACCACACGTATCCCAGAAGGGAAAAGAGCATATCGAAGATGCCAGTCAATAAGGGCATAATAGATTGTTAACAAGATGGATAAATTCAGTTCTTTGGAAAGTGATCTCAGCGCTAAACAGGAGGAACTTATTTTTTTTAGATAAGGCGGCTATATGTAACTCCCATTTCAAGGAATTGTCCACCACAAGCCCTAAGAATTTTTCAGATTCAACGACGTCAATGGTGGTGTTATTTAATAAAAAAAGTTGCAGTGAATTTTTATATGATAAAACTTTGGCTTTAGAAACGTAGAGACAGAAGATTAGAATCGCACCATGATTTAAGGGTGATTAGATATGGTCCTATGAAGTGCCGTGAGATCTGGGTTGCTCCAAGAAGAGTAGAAAGCAAAGAAATCTGGAATTGAGGAAAAGCGAAGCCGTCAAATTAAAAGATAAAGAGGACAAACAAAAAATATCAACATTAAGAAAACAAATAAATAAAAAGCAGTAATAGATATAAATGAAAAAGAATGGTTGTACAGAGTGCGAAGTAGAAAATATGATTAAGTGTGCTTTATGTCAGATTTGGATATCTTTTGTTAATGTTCAAAGTGATACATGCTAAATTTGTGACAAATGTACTTAAGCCGTTCCATCAAAATCAATAATTCATAACCTCTAATCCGGTGTCCAAAATCGTATCATTACAAGGCTTTTTACAAATTTATTTTTTCTATTAGAATTGTACCACTAAAAATCTGAAAAAATTATGTAAGATGCAAAAGTAATAAAACTAAATATTGGCAGTAATAACGACTATCCCATCCGAAAAATGCGGTAAATTTTTCAACTTTCATGCCAAGTATTTTTATGTAACTTTTATTGAATTAATACATATTTATACGAACTCGTCCACAACATGAGACGTGAAACCGACTATGATGAAAGAATCTGAAGTTTGGCAAATGCGGAGGTTCTCGGAAAGGCTGTTAGTTTTTATATACAGCGAAGATTTGTTTATCTTATTTCTATAAAATCAATTTTTAGGCAGGCCTTTTTATGTATTGTTACACTTTCTAGAATCGAATTATCGGGAAATTCTTTTAGTATAAATAGTCGTTGGTGTGTCTAAATGAGATAATGAGTTAAGAATTATATAAATGTCAAGTAATAAATCTTATTGCATTGCTCATCAAATTGAGTAAGGGGCCATCCATAAAGTACGTCACATGTTAATGGGGAGGGAGGGTATCACCGAAGTGTGACATCGTGTGACAAGAGGCATGGGGAGTCAATAGTTTTGTGACATCACATGTCAAAATTTAAAATACTAAAACGCAAAGTTTGGATGTGAATCGAAATTTTGTTGGACTTTATGTTGATTTTATTAGATTATTATTTAATAAAAATAAGTAAAAAATGAAAATAGCTGTTTTCTCTCGATTATTTTCAAATACATACATAAATTCAAAAAAAGTGTGACGTCACATCAGAAGGGGGGGTTATAAAAATGTGACAACCTGGGACAAGGACGGGGGGAGGGGTTCAAAAGTCCTAAAATTTGTGTGACGTACTTTATGGTTGGCCCCTAAGTAAGTTATATCAACAATTTGTATAAATCCAACCACTTTTAAATAATCTTTTAAATCAATTAGAAAACAAACATTACATTGGTGTCAGGTCTGGGGTGATATAAATAAATTAGAAAAAAAAATCCCATATATTTTTGATACAATATTTAATTTAGTCTGATTTCAAAATATACAGAGAAGAAAAAATGATTTGATATACCTCACCAGTTACTCATTATCGAAGTTAACATAAATAGGTGTTTTATATCTTAAATTACCATTAAAAACAATAAAAAGAATTCACTTGCTTCCAAAGCTCGTAAACATTCCAAATTCACACTCTTTTCACCCTCTACCTATCTCTCGTCAAAATAACACTCGATTTCATTTTATTGCTTTGTTTTATTATGCGAAAAAGAGAGACAACGCAACGTTAAATCAACTTATATGGGAAAGAGAGAGCGAGAGAAAGAGAAAACATGACATTAAATCAACTGCGATGTATATTTGACGGTTCGCCAAATGTGCCGGTGTATGATCATACGATATACATTACAGAATCACTCCCATCGTCCCTTTTTCAATGCCGCCCTTTTGTTGCAGAGGCGGCTACAGGACAAAACAATTAATATCTCTATAATTCACAATAATAATAAAGATGTACTGAACATTCATCAGTTCAACGTTTTTACAAGTTTTATTTGCCATTTTAGAAGGATTTTCTATCATCTCAAATTAGGTTTGTATTTCAAGGATGACGTCTTCATTTAAATGATGCACATTTTTTTAAGATGCTCCTGCTTGAGAATATGGTAGAAGCAGTAAAACTCACAGCTTGAATTGGATCACTAGTCTAGTCTTGAACTTCAAATCGGTGTTACATTGACATACTGTTTCAAAAATTATGTGGAGTAGCTTATTCGATCCGGATTGATGTCTAAATCAATGTAAGTAAAAAGTGAATGAATTCGAAATATAGTGCAATATCTGTTTTTGGAAAAGTTATGTTATGCATTCCGCCTCGAAAACGAGTACGTCAATTTAAAATACTTAAGAGATAAGTAAATTCAAAAATGTAAAAATATTATGGTGAAAATTAAAAACTAGATTATTGTTAATTAACTAAATTTTCTCAAACTTTCTCTATCGTTCTAAACTAAATGGTTTTTTAAATAATTGCCTTACAATGTTGTCGGTAGTTTAATTTCCTTCAGTAAATCAATTATTTCGAAGGTGTTTGCAGTTTCTTCACTTTTTTTTATCAAATTTTTTTCTTTAAAAAACTGGTGGCGTTCAATTTAATATTAATTGTTCACTCTATCTGAATACCAAATATATACCCTTCAACTAAAACCGAATACCACTTCCTAAGGAAGAGTCTCCAGCCGGGGTCCAAATGGTTACAAGTTTCTACCTAATGCTTGAATAACCGCTGCATACGTATCAGTGGAACAAGTGCTAATTATGAAACTCTATTTCAGGCACTAGTCAAACAAGCCAGAGGTGTCGTACCTGGACTAAAGATGAATTCAATATTTTGAATTTTCATCAAATCTCGACGCGGTCTAAGTCCTTAAAATGAAAAAGAGGAAATTGCTTAGCAATAAAAATTAAACATTAAATGTTTGCCATTAAAACCATTTATGAAGAATACATTGGAGAAATGTGGGAAAAATAATTTTAAATTTATTAACTTAACTTAAAGGGGTATTCTGATATATAAATTTTAAAAAATCGGTTTTTCTTGCATATTTTCAAAACTTAGTTTCTTAAGAATATGTGTTTAAACGGATTTTCAAAAATTCGGTTTATTTAAGAAGATACAGTAGATTTTGTGATGTTGCGTCTAAGCCGACCAAGTGGAACGAGCTATTGTACTGAAATTGTGTCTCAAACTTTAAACGCGTTTTTCTCGAAACTACTTTTTTTGAAGTGTTCGACATAATATCTCAATTTATTCCCGACCGATTCCTTTGAAATTTGGTGGAAATATTTTCTATACCTCTATCGCGTCTGCCTTGGATTTTTTAAAAAAGTCAAAAAAAGGGGCGAAAAAAATTGATATTTCATTCATTTCAAAGCCATTTTGTGGATTATTTTTAGCTAAGGTCAATACGATAGCGACGTCTTCACAAATTGAGAATTTTTCAATTTTTTTTGTTCCAGAACAATACTGAAAGCTGGAATCAAGTCAACAAGGATATTTAGGCTTTTAGGCCAGAATACCCCCTTAATAATTTTGGATATTCAAAAAATATGGGAAGCATTTCCAAGAGCTGAACAACGATAAAACCCTTCTGATTATAGATGTATAATTCAAAATTATTGATATAGTGATAGTAGTCCGTCTCTGCGCTATCGGTGCCTCTGGAGAGAAAAGGGGCCTAGTGGCAGATCCCCAAAGGGCTTAGAGCGATGCTCATTTTTGGCAGCTGTAATCGTTTTCGGATCAGCGTTGTTCCCATTCATGGCTTACTAGCTTTTCTATATTAGATTACTTTTACTTATAGAAAGAGATTGATACTTTGGTCGTAGATAAACGGATTTTTGGATTTTGATGGCAGGGATATGCACTTTACAATATTTCGTCACTGGGAAAAGAATGTGATAAGATTAATTTCTTAATATATTAACGGTAAGATTTCTAAAAATTATTCAAAATAAGTTAATTATTCGATTTTTATTTTTCGGGAAATATAAATATATAAATTAAAAAAAAACTACAGTCACATTGGTGCACAATATTTTCAAACGTTCTTTTTACATTTTTTATTAATATATTCAATTTTTGGAACCGTAGGTCCGTAGGTGATATTCATACCATCTGATACGCATTTCTATAATTTACCGTCTTCAAAGGCCAATAAAGTGTGGACAATAGAATGTGAAGGATATACTGTGCTTGGTTAGGATTTCTCGAGCCATAGATAATATTCATAACGACACACTATTAACACTATTAACTACTACCACAACACCGATACTTATAATCTAAGGTGTTCAGAGCATAAAGTTATATTGGTTTCTACCATCGGTAATAAATAGAATCAAGTATTTAACAACAAGCACATGGATTCAAGTATTCATTACAAAAATCATATACACGACGATCACAAAGAATGAAGAAGATATAATAAAATAAGTTCGGAGTAGTTAAAACTTGTCGTGCAAAAAACGTTTAACAATTTTTTTAATTCAAACATGACAAGTAGAGAGAACTCTCACATTTACGAGGATATATTGAAAAATTCTTAGCCTACTATAAAACCAAACAAAATTTCGATGTCAAAATATTTTATTACTCAACATATTCTCCTCTTAATTGGATACATTTATTACAGCGAACCTGCGTCTCTAGACCTTTCAAAAAAAAATCTTTCTTCTTGTTTTGAAAACCAGACCCCAACAGCTTTTATTACCTCCTCGTTGGAAGAAAAATTACGACCTTTTAAACATTTTTTCAGTTGAGGAACGAGATGATAGTCGGACGGAGCCAAATCTGGTGAATAAGGGGGCTATAAATCAAGAATTTTTTGATAGCAACGTGAGATTTGTGTGCCGAGACGTTGTCCTGCAAAAACAAAACACCTTTGGATAACTTTCCGCGTCTTTTTTCTTCAATTTTTCCCCTAGAATGGTCAGTAATGTCGAATAGTAATCTCCAGTTATCGTTCTACCCTTACCCAAAAATTCAATCATGATTACTCCTGAATTATGGGATACAGCAGTGCCTAGGGTATGTTTCGAGGATTTCATTACATGTGTCGATGAAGTAATGACTACTAGAATATTATCGGACAAAGAGATTTGTCGCTCTTTGTACTCTAGACAATACTATAGAGAAAGAACAATCTTATTTGATTTCTTCATTTCTGCTCGGCCCTTCCCCAACTCAAAACCAGTTGTCACCTAACCCGAAATCCTCTATAACTCGAAAACTCCTTAACTCGACTTTTTTAAACTCTCCCTTGAAGTTTAAGTTCTACTAGAGGTTCTACTGTATATTAGTCACAATTGTCTTTTATATGGTTTTATGGTGTAGAAGGTTCTCTTGCAAATATCTCGAATAGTAATCTGTCAACATTTCGATGTCGTTCTTTGTCTCAGGTCAAAACGCAGTCGATTCAGAAGATATATGAATCTGCTATTTAGAAGGTAAGTCAAATTTCGCCACTGACACTATCAGTCGTAACAGATTACAATCTTCGTGGTTGGATCTGATTACTGCTCGGTACAAAAGGAGTCCCAGTAAAGTATTTGGTTCTATTTCGTCTATATCATGCATGTCTGTTTTGAATAGTTCTCTGTATTTTTGCAGATTTATACCACAAAAACCGTTGATGAGTGAGATTTCTTAATATTACAAGGTACTCTTTTCTGCTCTGGAATAACCAAAGTATGTAATATAAAATTTAAAAAAATCAAATCTTACGTATCAGAATAGGATCAATATTGAAAAAAAACATATATAATGAATAGGAAACAAATATTTTTGGTAACCTTTGAAACTTCCATTATCATCAGAAATAACTAAAAAACAGTTTATACGTAAATGCCACTATAATCACTTTTTTTCAGTTGGATTTCCATAGAAATAATGAGCGGCAGCCCTTTTATCTTTTCAATTGCAACCGGAAAGCCAATTATGGTATTGATAGCATGTCACGGTCTACAAGTAAATACACCAATTAGTCTTAGAAGTCGTAAATTTTTAATAAATCTCAATGTTTTCAAGTATACGGGACTCCATAGACGGAACGGAGGTATTTCAAATATTTTCGTACGCATACTTCTGATTTGCTGATTCCACATTAATAAAATATCAAAAATCAAAACGAGCTTATAGGTACAGACTAACAACGATTGATACTTATCCAGAAAATATGAAAAAGAGTTGTAGGTTACGATATTTGACTTAGAATCTATGCCGATATCTACAAGGTGGCTCATAGCTGAGTGGCAAAGGCAAAGACATATTTTTTCAAAATGCGGCACTCAATATATTTACACATGTTCGGATTTTCTTATACAGAAATGATTAATTATTCCTCGTAGTAAGCTGATGGATATTTTTTAGTTTTGAAATCAATTTTAACAGCAATCATCGACGAGGATGTGTATACAGGATAAGCCAAAAAGTAAACTATTTTTTTTCATGGTTCCGTCTATATTTAATCCTTTTATATACTATACGACTGAGACGTGTAGGAGCGATGACACTGCGGAAGAGGATGAAAGAGTGTTGTAGTACTAATTCGAATTTCTAAATTACCTCATATATTTGTAGCTCTTCATATAATAACAAATAAAACAAACAAAACAGTTTATCTTCATCTTCTTTCGCGATTTCTGCTGCTCTGTTTCTTAAGATCCATAAACTATTGTTTAAAAGAATAAATCTTCAACCGTTTGCTGCTCTCAGTTTTCGCATTTACGGCCCTGGTTCCAGCTGGAGCTCACTGTAAAGTCTCGAATTCCGTTTCTTCTTTTACCAGATTTTCTAAGCTGTTAGTAGTAGATTTATTTATTAGAGACAATTGGATAAACATTAAATGTAAATATATGTTTTTGATTTCCTTGCCCCAGAAATAGATTTTAATATTTTATTGTTTCTTTAACTTTTTGCAAAGTTGTGTCGCTGCGACCCAGAGGATCTATTGTGCCCCCTTTCTTGCTGTAGTTGCCAAAGACGTTCGTCTTCTGTTTCATACGCTCCCAGGTGTAGTGCTCTGGAGTTCCTTAGTGTTTCACACTTCGAGAGAATGTGGATAGAGGTTTCGTTCTTTGTGCAACAAAATCTGCACGCCACAATATCTGCTAAGTCTAGCGACTCCAGACGTTTGTTGAGGCGACAGTGCTCCGATAGGACTTCTATTAGTATTCGAAGATTATTCTTACTTATGTTGGTTTATCAGCAGATCTTCTCTGGTTAGGAGAGTCTTTACCTGTTTCAGCCCCTGTAGGCTTTCTCAATAATTGGTTTTGCTTCTATCTACCTCCAGTGCTTTTCTATTGGTCTGTAGCTGATACTACATAAGGGTTCAGGCCTCGCTTTAGCGAGAACAGTCAATCCATTGGAGGGTGACATCTGAATTCATTGTAGGATGACATCGGAATGGCTGCTTGGCTATCGGACAGGATAATGATCTCCTGTTATAGCGATAGTTCCTGTCTAGATTTAACTGGACATATTTTTCAATTGTATGAATTTCTGCTTGAAATATGCGGTCCAGACATTCAGAGTGTTTGATTCTGGGGTCGTACACTCCTATTCCAGTTCCGTCTGCTGTTTCAGATCCGTCTGTATACCATTTAATGGCATCTCTATTCATTTGTTGTATAGTATTGTGTATCTTTCTTACTCTCATGCCAAGGATACAAAAAGAAATTTATGATTCTTGGCAAATTTGATCGGGATAATCAGATATTTTGATTGAATTATTGCATTGACATCAGTCTTTGACAAAATCTTTCAGATATCTTCAATTACAACTAGTCATCCGTACGCTAAGAATGTTCATCCATAATTATAAATTCATATGATTTACCTTCATCCATCTCCGCCTATGTAACGAATCGATATTGGTTCAGTGTTGTCACGAAATCTAACCTCAAAACTGAGAACAAAAGACTCACATGCGAATAATTGTCTTTCACTACGGCTACTTGATTGAAATTGTCATAAAAATTACTCGGACGTTTTAGATAGTTACGACGATATTATGTCATTATTTTCCTAGTATGTAGGATAACATGAAATGATGTATTTCTGAACAGAATACAAATTGACTCTGCACGATAGGATCTATGTTGATTTTTATTCAAAGCTGTAACTGATTTCGTTAAAGTAAGTTGATAGATCATCTACTTAAGCCCAATTACACAAAATTAAACGTAAACAGAAAAATTGCCCAAAAAATGACCCAGTATACCCCTATGTGTGTTATTCGATACTCACTGTATGAGGTTACTGTCATTGTTTTAACAACCAAAAAAATACTAGTGACTAGCGACTAGTGTCAATTCTTCAAACTTCTGAATGACACCAAGTTATTTCAAGCTGTAAAGTTATAATATTGACGTATCGCCAAAGTTTTCTTCGGTAAAAAGGTATACCGAGACAAATATAATCTTGACAGCGTTCAACAGAGCTCCATCAATCCACCACAAACCTTTAAATTATCTTCGAATAATTTTAAATTAAGCATCAATCATCCAAGTCAAAACCTTCGAGTTTTGAATTATGGTTTAGAATATTGTGTTCTGGACAGTAACAAGTGCAAGCCCCAGTAAACTAATTTGACTCCTGTGCCTATAATTCAGCGAACGTTGACTTAACAGCTTATAACGAAACGATCTCAATCTTATTTGATTGACGTCATCATCGGCCACATAGTCATTCAAATAATATATAAAAGTTATCGATTGCAAATTTGTTAAGTTAAGAAATATTTGAATCTTCATTCTGCCGATATTTCACAAACGATATATAGAGAGTGTCTCTAAATAATATCGATTTCCAATGTTCACTATTTCACAAAAAATTGTAGTTGGTTTCACATTTTTCCCAGGCAAAAATTTTACTATGGATCTAAATAAATATTAAAGTCTGACGGTACAAGGTTCGGACTAAACGCTGCATGTGACAGGAGCTTTCATTTCCACCAAATTGTTCGATCTTATTCAGCTTAATTTCGCAGTATGTATTTTAGCATCTCGTTATAAGATAACTTTTAGTTAACTAAACCTGGATATTTTTCCGATAAAACTTTTATCAGTACAGCATTGATAGCTCGACTATTGATTTCAAACTACCCTTCGGCAGGGCAAGGAGCTGTTTACACACCTCTACTCGATGTTTCGCTTGAATCTCGGTTAATTCGTGTGGCACTATTCGACAACTTTTATAGATCTTACCTAATGCTTTTTAATGCCGATTAATAGTATCTTTAAAAGGTCCCAGGGAGTCTGATAATCAGCGTTCCCTTGTAACCTCAATATCCCACGTAGGTGGACTATCTGAGAGCTAATGATCTTTAAGCTTCTAGTCTCCATTTTTGAAATGTTAGCTCAAACTATATCTTCCTCTTCAATTTCACACTTACTGCTTCAAACTCTCGTTTCCAATAATGTCTTAACAATACACGGATTTCATGTTAATCGCACTCCATACTATTTGATATAAACTGGTACTACATCGTCAATAAACAAAATGACTAAAAAAATTAAAGCAATTATACTCTTCATAGAACTATGGACTAGTCTTAACAATTTTCGACATGTTCAAATTATAGCGTAGGAATTTTCATATATGTAATCCAACATTACTTATGAGACACCCTAATAATTATTTAAATGTCAAAATTGAAAATATCACTCGTGAAGAATTGACATTGTTATAATTTTAAAATCATAATTCAATTTACTAATTTTTAGCTTTACATTTAATTTCAGTAATAAACAAAATTTTATAGCAAAGTTATGGAACAGAATTTGTCAATAATTTTATCTCTGTTTTTAGTATTTATTATTATCGTCGAAGATAAAGTAAAGTAATCAATTCGCGGTAATAGTCATACCTTTCTCAGATGAATTTTTCAAACATTACCGTTAAATAATATGAAATTATTCTACAATATTTCACAATTACACTCTCAATATTTATTTTGATATTGATTCACAATGTATCCAAAAAATTTTACTTAGTTCTGGCTACATTCTTGCCAGTGTGAAAAGTGTCTCGGTTAAATCCAACCCGACCATGTAATAAAACCCGTCATTTCATGCAAATGCCCAATTTCCCAGCAAATCTGGTATTCATACAGTTAATCATCGGTCCAGTCAACTGATTATCATTGTAAATTGCTCTCTGTGTCATGCCCAGCGAATTTGTCCATCATGGAAGGATTCATTTTCATTTGAATCCGGTCGGACACCGACGCAATGTTGGCAATGCCAACGGCAAACTGCATCACATTAGTAGATTTCGCCATTAATATTAAATAGCTAGCAATATGATGAAGGGTCAAGCTGAATCTATGTAAATGGATCTAATTTGAATTTCGTAACATGTCAAAAAGGATTTATATCTGGAATTTAAATATATTTTGGTTTCATGGAGATTCCTAAGTTTCAATTAAAGGTGATTATAATTCTTTAAAATAGTTATTACTACTAGTATGTAGTTTTCTAATACTGGAAAAGTACATCAGAATTTTCATTTGCGATTAGAGTTTTTTCATACAACAAAGTTCTAATATAATGTTTATTATATGATAAATAAATATATTGTGATGTTTTTCTTATTTCTAATTTAATTATTTCTATTTTTCACAGTGGGGACAATTTATACATTTAGTTTATTTATCGCTCTCCCTAAATTGTTGAACTATACACTAAAACATTACTAATTCTTAAGACATTAATTTATTCCAACACACCGTTTACTTGTCTATCCCAATGTGTTCGGGATGGCATTAGATTATTTAGTTGATTTTAAGCTAGTATGTATACCAAAAGAAATTTATCGAATAATTAAATTCCACAAGTAAATAAACAAATAAAAGACCTTCCTAGAAATTACTTGTATAATAACAATATGAACAAATCGCCGCTATATATAAAAATCATGTAAATAGCCTTTCTGAGAACCACCGTATCCACCAAACTTCTTCCATCACATCTTCTACCATCCATATCGTGGAGGAGTTCGTAACAATATGGATAAAATAACACCTGGCTGTTCAATGAATTTTGTCAGTGATTCCATCTTGGAAAGGAGAATCTGGAAAAATGCTAATACTTCTTTAGCCACTACTACCTCTTTATTCAGTGGAAATCATTTGTCAACAATAAATGAGATTTGTGAAGAATCAAAAGTAGAAGGGAATCTAGTCTGTCGAATTAGGTAGATATTGAAATTATTCAAATTTCATTTCACTTGTTTTTGCGATAGTTTCTTAACTTGGATGGCAGGATATAATCTTAGAGAAGAATGATTTTTTATATGGGAATGGAGTGTTTCTACTTAGTATATTACTCAGCGTTTGTTTTTTTATCAAAATTCCTTTTATAACTCGTAAAAACTAAAAAGAAAACATAAAAATAACTAAATAAAGATAAAACAAATGAAATAAAATTTCAATATACAGAATAAAACAATAATGAGTAACTAAATTATCGACAATAGCTAATAATTAGCATGCCCGGAATTCAATAATATAATTAAAATAGAAGTCTTCACAAAGTAGAAGGCACTTTCCAGTAAATATGCCCTCGAGTTATTGCGGAATGTGGGAAAATATGATATCGATTTAATGTCAATTGGAAAGTGATTGTGCATTTTTTGCATTGTAAAATATTGAGCCCTTAACTAATTCTGAACGTGGAGTAAGTAGGTGAAGATCGTGATCCGCATTACTAAGTGGATAGCCGTGCAACGATCTTTCTAAAATTGGAGAAGCGTGCTTATGAATTAAGCAAACGGATTCAAAGAGGAATAAGGAAGGAAGAGTAAGAATTTTTAAACTTTTAAAGAAGTTCCTGCAATGAGCCCTGCTGTTAAGTCCGAATAAATATCTAACAGCTCAAATTGACACGCACCACACGTACCCCAGAAGGGAACGGCATATCGGAGATGCGACTCAATAAAGGCATAATAGACTGTTAAGAAGTTGGATAAGTTCAGTTCTTTGGAAGCTGATCTCAGCGCAAAACAGGAGGAATTTATTTTTTTAGATAAGGCGGCAATTGCAACGCCAATTTCAAGGAATTGTCCACAACAAGCCCTAAAAATTTTTCAGATTCAACGACGTCAATGTTGGTGTTATTTAATATGTGATAAAACTTTGGTTTTAGAAACATTGAGACAGAGAAGGTTAGAATCGCACCAGGGTTTAAGGGTGATTAGGTCACTAGTTATAGTCCTAGGAAGTGCCGTGAGATCAGGGCTGCTCCAATAGAATCTAGTGTCGTCTGCAAATAAACATATTTTACCACTGATAGGAGATGTCGTTTATAAACAGAAGAAATAAAATAGAGCCTAGTACTGAGCCTTGGGATACTCCACATTCTATTGGCTTGCAAGATTACATTGTTGTATCAACCCTTACTGTATCTTCTTTTTGTATAGGAGAAGGTGGCCAAGTCATATTTGTTAGAAAAAATGCACTAGCAAAGGAGTAGTGCCTGATTTTATAACTGTGTCTAAACTTGTGAAAAATCTTCATTTTTGTCTTGGTTAGTTTTTGTTGTAAGCCGACTATATTATTATCCCGTATTTTTGCAATTTTTCCTTCCATTTTCCATTTATAGTGGTGATTTTATTATTTCCACATAATTATATTACTTTGAAGATAAGTACATTTTCTTGTTTTGTGACATTACATCCAGTAATCTTTTAGTCAATATAATTAATTTTTTTTATTAATTTATTTAAGAAAATGGGGAGATACCCTAATACAAGTGTAGAACAACCTGCATCTATTGTTGCTCTTTGCAATGAAGTTATATTGCGAAAAAATTAAATATAACAAGTTTTACTATCGGAGATGCCATCACTAGTTTTGAAAAAACTGGTTAAATCAGGATAGAAAACGCAGTGGGAGGCCTCGTGTAACTTCTAAATCAGACGATAAGTCCCTAATCATCATGTCCAAAATGAATATAAAGCTTACAGCACCACTCTTATAGAAACAGAAAAAAAAGTCTAGAATGGGCCCTTACACATAAAGATTGGACAGTAGAAAACTGCAAACAAGTCCTGTAGACTGATGAGTCCATATTCGAAATGTTTGGGCAATAGCGAAGAATTTATGTTCCTCACGAATCTTCAGAAAAAATGCACCCCGATGCTATAACTCCAACTGTTAAAGATGGAAGTGGCTTCATGATGGTGTGGGTTTTTTTTTCATAGGCTGGTTACCATTACATATTAAAACGCATGCTAACCCTTCTGGGATGCGTCTAATTGGCCGTGGGTATGTGTTTCAGCAATATAATGACCCAAAGCACACATCTAAGCTTTATCTTAACTATTTAAAAAATAAAGAAGATAATGGTGATTATAATGAAATGACCCCCACAATCTCCGGATCTAAATCCAAGAGAATTATTGTGGATGGGAATGTTAGAAATTTAAATCCTACTTCTTTCGATGATCTTTGGAACGCTCTTCAACTATCTTGGAATAATATACCAAGAAGTATGTTAGAAAAACGTATAAAAAGAATGCCACGTGTAGTTAAAACATTAGTGGCAGTAAGAGGTGGTTTCTTTGATTGAAAGAAAGTGTAGCAGTATAAAATGAAATAGACAAAATATGTTCATGGTTTTAATCGTAGAATGTTATTTTTTAATATTTTTAAAATAAGACTTATTTTTAACTTGATTTATTTTACTTTTAATAATTTTCATCTTGTCCGGAATCTTTCTGTCGGCAGTGTTATACCATTGAGTTGGACTTTCATAAGTGGTCATAAAGACGTAGTACCACCTTGACATAATTGAAACAACCAATCTAACAGCGTCATCTCTTCCTAAAATGGACAAAACTTATTGAATACCTGGTTACTTCGAATTTAATCTCCACATTATACTTAGTATTCAAATAAAGGAATGCAGAAAATTGAGTTTAAGGAAGAAGAACTACCCTAATCAGAATTATATTCATAATTTGAGTAAACTCTAATATTACGTTGGAAGTAACGTAGCGCAGATGGTATCATGATGTATGTATGTTTGTATATGAAAATACACCGTTTCATGTCATCTACATATAAAGGTAGTAATTTCTCACAACACGCTAAAATTATAGAGTAATGAGTATATCATTTAAACAGGATTTTTATGGGTCAATAAGTTCTGAATCTGCTATTGTTTGTTATGTATTTTTCCAATACAGTACAGTGAAAAGGCAACCTAAAATTTGATATCTGGGTGGCAATAGAATTAAAATCACTCTTTCATGTAGCACCAACTTGAAATATTTATCTTTATTAAAACATAATAACGCGATTATCAGAATCAATGTATTGAATTAAATATTTTGCTTAGTGATCCAATCTGCAATCTTTTATCCATTCTGTCATTTATTAGTTTTTTACACGAAGGATGTGGTTTGGAAGTTATCCAAAACTATCTCTCTAGCGCTATAACCTGACTCAACATCTGATTCTTTTCCATTTTATTCGAAATACTACTCATGGATAATTCCAAGAATCTACAGAAGTTATTTTTAGTTCAAATTTCAATTTTAATATTATAGGTATTTCCTTTTGTTTTGGTTCAATAATAATTTAGAATCATTTTGAATACAGCTCATTAATTTCTTCAGTTTTGATAATCCCCACACAATGTTCTTCTTGCAAATTGATTAAGAGGCTCTTTTACTGTGTGAACATTTTCAGCATAGTTTTTCTATGAACATTTTGAGGATATTCAATCAAATAGAATGACTACCAAAGTAGTATGAGTAGTTATCTAATAGTTGAGTCAGAAAGCTCTATAAAACCGTTTCTTCTAGTTTTATTGACAGATATAACTCTTCTTCCCATACTAAAAATTAAGGTATCAAATCTAATTTAATCAAAAGCTCCCCATTTCTTGAAGACTGGTAATAAGCTCCTACTGGTTATTTTGATGCGTATCCTTCTTTTGTAGCCAGGGGACTATTCAATCGAATTGAGGTCTGAATATTGGGCAAGTTAATCAAGGGCGTTCATTGGCTCAGGATCTAAAAAAAATTATTGTAACAATAACAAAAAGTACTCTATAAGATTTGTACATCCTAGATAACTATACACCTTATGAACTTTCTGCAGACGCGAGAATAAGGCACGCCGCAAATTGAACTAAGCCTATTCACATCCCATGCGTAGCCTACGTATGACCACACATTTTTTTCTAGTAACGCATATTGGACACCGCCACATCCATGCTTACCCAAATTTCCATCTCCCATTGTGCTTCTTGATTTAGAATGTGCACGAAAAAAATATGTTGTACATACACAGCAAAAAAATAAAAAGTAGTAAAACGAATGAGTATTTATGGAAAAGAGATAGCAGCGGAGAGTTCAAGTTATACAGTGAAATTTCAGATGAGTTTAGTGACGTTTATGAATTAATTAATAAGGATATCGATAGTGAAGAATGTAAATCATGAAGAAAAACTAGCAGTATGTCTGACTTAAATGTTTAAATAATTAAATATTGATAGAAAAACATACAAAGATATATTTTTCTATTGTTTATTCAGTATATTATCAAAACTCAACGTCTTCATGTGTTGAATGGCTTCTTTCATTTATGCCTATTGAGCTAATCGATGTTGAATTCGATGGAAAGAAAAATTCGGGGAATTCTTGCATTACGGCATAAGAAAATACACTATTAGGCTGGGTGGTTGATTGAATAAGACTAAAATTTTTTCTGGAATTTTATTCTCAGCTTTATCTTCGGTATTAGAAACCGCTTGAACCAATTTAGGTACTTCGGACTTCTTTTAATATTTTGTTGGAATGTTTTTAATTACATTGAACATTATCATAGATATAAAAACTGGTTCAAAGCAGCATTTTCTAAGTTCTTTTGTTTTTGTGTCTCTGCTACAAAGCTTTCCGTAATTCATTCCTCTTTTTTGCTCTTTTGCCACAGTCTTTTCGCATAACGAGATCTGTTATTATTGTGGATTTTTTAAATGTTTTAGAGGTGAGAAGTTTCGATTGGTTCGCCGCCATTTGTTGCTTCAGCTCAGACTCCAACTGACTTCCTTCTAGGGATGAAGTGGGATATTCATAAGTATTTCTGTTCCATTATCTATTATACGGAGCAAGACCAACAGTATAAAGTAGCTTTGGAATATTAGCAGCCATATTAAAGAGTATACACAAGACCTTTTGAATGCAAATAGATAAAATAGTGTTGGCGACAATTATGCTACATAATTATTTGATGAATGATATCATCTCAAATGAAAGTACACAAGAAGATTAAGAAATGAAAACAATTTTTGGGAAAGTAACTTTAGTGCCTTAGCATCAAATCAAAATAGATGTTCTGATAAAGCATATTTGGATCAGAAAAAATTTCACTTAATGTTTTAATTCTAACGGAGGATCTGTTGACTGGCAACTTAAGGTACCTAGTAGAAAGGGCACACTTGAAAAAAAAAAATAAAATCAAGAATTTTGTTAATTGAGAATATGTGGAAAATTTATACATTAGGGACGTTGATTAGGAATATTTAAATTAATTATGTTGTTGATGAAATCACTCACCAACAGTATTAAATTATTTGACTATCTTCTCCTCCTTGATTTTCGCTCTCATGTAATGTTTATGTTATATATCTTAGAACAAGCTCTAACCAATACAAATATTTTTTTCATTATACAAAATAAAAAATGTAATGAAAATATTGCACAACATAAAATGAAAATACAAAATAGAAATGTTGTATAAAATACAGTTTACACAGACAGTAAACAGACCCACGACTCACGAAACTGTGATGCAAGCACAACTCAACCCACGTGGGAAGAGCTTGGGTCTGGACTGGCCTTTGGATGGGTTAATTATGCGCCAATACCTTTGAAACTACGTTCTACAAAATAGTACACGCGTGTGATGCATGTGGGATATGCATGAGCTGGGTTCAGTTTGCGGCGGGCCTAATTCTAGCTTTCTCCATACTCCTACTTGTGTACTTTCTAGAAGAAGTGCAAATTTATCAGTACAATACCTTGATGCCTAGTCCAATTATCTTGAGTCCAATCTAATGTTCTTGCGTGTTTGCCACGTGCTAGAAGTAGATCTTTTAGAAATCTCATGATAGGTATCAACTCTATAACAAGCTATTACAGTTACAAATCTAGACGCACGTACCGTGTCTTTATTTGGGATTATTAATCGTTTCTGTACATTGCCTGTCTAAATATATCTTTACCAGAATCAACTAATGACTTGTACCAAAGCACTACTTCACTTTATTAGTATCATCTGGTAATATTCTTGTGGCTCCTGAAATTATTGTAGTCGCGTTTTGGGATCTTGTAGGTTAATTATTCTTGCCAGTGTATATTAAATAAAATAAACATATCGATAAACAGATATACAAGTGTTAGAAATGTATTGAAATATCTCTAGACCCGATTAATGTGTCTTCTAACGCTTTACTCGTATAAATATGAGATTGAAATAAATATTTATGTATATACATTATACTGTTGAAGCGATATAATCAACCATAAACAATTAACGATACAAAATATAGAAAATTAAGTCCTGAGAACGTCCATTCTATCTACCGAAGTAAGAGAAGTAACAAAACGGCGCGGAAAGTGCAATAACAGTCAAGGTGTAAATTGGAAGCTATTGAAAAATCTAATTTGGGGCAGCAATGGCCGCCCCTCGATAAAGTTGAAATTGACGGTTTCCCACTTCTCTCCTTGTATCTAGCATTCGTTGCTGCCAAACTGCAGATAGTTCTGCGGAGAAGATATAGCAACAAGAAAACAAAGGCGGCCCGATAAATATAAGATGGGTTGGTATTGTAGTGAATAACAAATAAAAGATCTTTCTCTAAATTAAATAACCAATTATCATTAATTTTTTGCTATAAATGGCGCTAAATCTAAAAGCAATTGCAATTTATAAACAAGACTATCATAAATTGGCACTCCCAGTACTGAGCACACTAAGAAACTCGCCTCAGTATAAATATCAACAACGATTTCAAAAATACCAACTTAATACTCTCAGTATTCTACACATAAACTTATACATACTTATTACAACTTTTCTGGATAATTGGAATTATCAGACTTCAATACCGCCTAAGAAAGAAGCTTTGTCGTTGTTATCTCCATTCAACAGCTCTAGAGATTATCTTTAAAGTGAATGTATATCAGATTCCTAACAATGATTTAGTCCAAAAATATAGCTTTTATATTAGCAAGCTTACAGAACTATTCTATACCAGCGGATAAAAGTCATCCCAATAGCTGTAAACAATAAAAAATCGTATTGTCTTCATTCCTAAATGTATCTAGAACCATCAACAGCACAATTCATTGATTTATCAAAGAATCGCACAAAAAGTCGAAAAATTAATGAATTAAAATAAAACTATGAGCCATTCAAGCTCAGACACAAGTCCACTTCTCTTAAAATAACTCTCATGGATAGATGGTATCTTGTCTCTTAACGGAAGTATTTTAGGCTGTAAAGTGAAATATCTAGGGGTGAACCAAAACAGTAAACTTTCATAGTAAAGCATTGTTGATATAGCTGCTAGTGAAGGAATAAAGGTATCATGGGTGTGAAAAAATCTATATGATTAAATCTGAGCCTACAACCGGAGTAGCATAAGGAAATACCTCGAAAAAACTCGAGTTATGAACTGCGTATGAATCAATGAAGATATAGGAATGTATCTAACTAGGGCAGAGGTTATCATCTGGGAATAGTCAGAAGAGTTCATGAGACCATTTCACAAATATCTAGAGACGGGGTATCTAATTAACATGTGATAAACAGGGAGGGACTAAATGATAAATTGATGCAAGAAAATATCGCAATTCACCACCCAAACCGTCAATATCATTATATGTCTTAAAAATGGTTCAAAAATCATGACTAACAATAGAGTGTTTGGGACAGATACTAAATACTTGTCATCAATACACCCATGATCGACCACCTTAGAGGCAGAAATTGGAAGATGCTTGGAAAGAACCTAAAAATTACTAGAAATGTGACGTATAAATTCATTCTAATAATCAGACAGCTATAAAAGAACTAAATTTCATAACTTCCAACGGAGAGCAACATGAACATCTTTTATTGGCCCAAAATACTTTTCCCTGACTAGATCACTACAGATTTGAAATCGCTAGGTCCAAAAGTCAATAAAACCACTATTTCACCTTCCTTATATGTCATCTAGACGAAACGGAAAGAAACCTAATTTTAGGATTTCTCGCCAATACTAGCATACGCTAGAGATTCTTCAGACAAGAAATTGAAGAGCTAAGATCTAATATCTTTAAAGCTAGCAAAGATACTGAAGTGAAAGGCGAGCTTCAGATGTTTAAAAATATCTCTGATATAACAAGGAAATAGTAGTAGTGTCAACAGAAAGTGCGCCACTTGAGGTAAAATTAGATAAATAAGTAATTTGCAATTTAAAGGCGTTTAATGAATAAATTTATTTTCAAAAAATATCGACCTGCCCCTTTCAGTTCATCTACCGAACTGTCACTGTAAAAAAGAACACGAACACATGCGAAATGCCGGAAGTAGAGGCCATTGTGACCGGAACTCCTGGGAAATCATGCCGTGTTCTTTTCGATACCAGCTCTGATATTTTTTTTCTCGTAGTTTTTTCAACACTGGCTATTTAAGTGCCTTCTCAGACTTACTCTTGTTTCTCTGTGTGACTATTGCGTGGTCCAATGACAATATCGGCTGACAATATTAATCATTAGGGACTTTTATATTTTGTGGTTCTTCAGATCAAGTCTAAACCCCCCGCATTATCCAGTAGCGTACGTAATCTAAGAATTGTCGTTCTCAATTAATTCGTTCGTTCTATTTTAAAAAAATATATGAGGGATTTAATGTTTCATTTTCGGATTTACTTTATCAATCGGTCTTCATTAAACAATTATCTTATTGATAAATTTAAGCTTAGTACTTTTAGTTTGATACACATAATAAGGTGTCAGTTGTATTTCTTTTCAGTTACATTCTATTTGTTTTTATTTTGTAATTAATGGAACATATTATTATGTTTTTTTATATTTATAGATAACTACATTTTTATTGCATGATTTCAGTCCTATTACCAAAGTTTCGGATTCCGACCTACTTACATGAAGTAAAATCGAGGTTCTTTTCTCAGGAAATTGTTCTGAATACATCAAATACACGCAATAAATTGATTATCTACTGTTATGTTTACCTCTTAAATTTTATTGGAACAAATATACGAATATAGATACTACCAAAAAAACTAGTAAAACGAATAGGTAAAGTTCAAAGTTGAGAAATGTCGACAAAGACTATGTTATAGTTCATAAGATAAAATATTTATTTTTCTGCTCATATTTGTAACAAAAAAGTTAGTTTTATAATATGTAACCACTACAAGGAATCGAAAATATAATGGATCGATATAAAAAAACGATAAATATTTATTTAAATAACTACTACCCACATTTATAAGATATTGATAATTATTACTAGATTGCTGAGACAGTAGGCATTCTAAAATAACGCACGTGTCATATCCTGCATGAGTTTTTGGTCTTGAAAAAAGTATCGGTGCGATTATTGGCCCGTTTGGTCACTCGGAACAACAAGCACATCCGTGTAACCATCCCAAAGCTTAGTTTGACGTTGGTTAGGCATAAATAGAAGTCATATCGGTGTTTCTTGACAGTCGAGAAATATGGATTCCCTGCTTACCACCAGAGAAAAAGGTATAGTTGAAACAGTGGTCTCCGACCAATGAACGTGCTCCAAAAAAATTTAAAGCTGTCCTATTTGTTGCAAAGATGATGGAAATTCACAAAATCTGAACTACCACCTGGGGAAGAACAAAACGGTCATATGGCTGTATTATCCGAATTATTGGGCCGATTCGACGCTGAATTAAAGAAAAAACGGTCATAAATGGTGACTAAAAAAATACTCTTCCATTATGACAACACAACGTCGCGCTCGCCATGAACTGAGGCCCCATTTAATGTATTTTCAAGATTAGGCCCCGTCGTGTAACTTTTTTTTAAAAACTTGAAAAAAATCACTTACCAGGTTGAAAATTGACTAGAATGAGGAGGTAATACCACGTAGGCCTACTTTGCAGAGCTCGAAAAAACGCATTCTTCAGACAGATTAAATAAGTTAAAGCTTTGTTAAGTGTATCGAAATAAAAGGACAATATATTGGAAAATAAATCGCTACTTTTCCACAGTTCTAGTTTTTCTTCTGTAGGCTTATCAAACTACCCTCGTATATAGCTAAATGGATTATTTCTCTCAAAATCGTACTACATACGAGAAATAAGAAGAAAATGTATTGTTGTCAGTATATTAGACGCCACGGGATAAATGGTGCAATCTTCTTAAACTAATGTACATTAAAGTAAAATCAAAATGTCTTCTGGGGCGATAGTAAGATATTTGGTGATACGACACAAAATGCTTCAATAGTACTTATAACATCTCTTACCGCATCAAATAATGAGATAGATTCTCATGGTCACATGTTGCTTTGAGTTTTGAAAATTTCGCTAATTCTTTCAACGCTTACTTCGACTCACTTTTCGACATGTGTTTTCAGGAGCAATAGTTATGAGGTCATTAGTAACGTAATTGCATTGAGGAATGCCCAAAAGAGTATTTTCAGACACTATGAACACTTATAGTCTAAGATCCCACCGCTTGATCTTGCAGGTATCTGTTTTTTTGATGAAATTAATTTTAAAGGAATCTTGAGGATGTATGGAATGGATTAAGGATAGGTTGCCTTTTAATGTTATTAATATACTAATATGACTTGCAGCTATATGTTTTTTCAATCAATTTTACATCATTTGAAAGAAAATTATGTCACAAATCAAAATAAAAATGGTTGCCAGCTCTTAGTCGGCCGCAGCATTAGGGTTGCCAGGTGTAAATAGGTATATTATTGCTAATTAACTGCATTCACCGGTTTTTTCTAAATTTTTTATGTAAAATCAAAGTTTTATATACATTGAACATGAAAATCCATGGTTGCCAGTTGCACAATGGCCGCAAATAGAGGTTGCCATGATTTTTGTGAACGAGTCTCGCTCCAGGTAAGAGGAAGCGCAAGAGAGAAGATGCACGCATTGTTACGATCAAGCGGTGGGATCTTAGACTATTAGTGAAATGCACCAAAAATCTCATTACCTTACATGTAAAAGAATGAGTGCTACAGTACAAGTACATTCTAGATTGTCACAATATGAATGATTTGACTATCCAGCGAACTATCTTTAACTCAACTGACCAATATTTAATTAGCCGTTAAATTTTTTGTGTTATGCGAATCAAATAATAATATCAAACAAAGGACTTCTTCGAGACGGAAGTCGCTAAAAGTAATTTATAGGAAAGTCGATTCCTAAAATATACTTGATAATAGATGAGTGGGTAATTTATTAGTGTAAAGAGATCTTCCTCAATTATCGTTTCAATTTTCAACAAAAACAAAATAGAAAATATTCGGAGTATTTTATTTTCAATTATAAACGTGCATTGCATTATTAATAGATTGTTTGACATAACTTCCCGTAAGTATTGATTTGTCATACTTATTGATTAATAAAATATAAAAGTGAAGTCCAATTTCACCCCTGCAAAAATTCACAAGAAAAGAAGAAAACTCTCCCCAGGTATAATTTATAAAATTACATGTTTTTATCGCACCCTTTATGTCTCTTCATAACCAAGGACAAAATTATACCTCTCCCAACTTTAATGTCCAGGGGACATAACGCACCAAATGAAACGTTCATTAACGTCACTAAAATTAACTAAACGGACATTTTGTTATACTCACAGTTATTATACCGAAATTATTTGATTTAATCGGCAGTCAAACTAGCTGCAGATAGACTGTTTGGATCTTATCTAAAACTAAAATAAGTTCTCATCACTTAAGGAATCAATGTTATCATTTTTACCTTCAGCTCACTTTGAAGTTTTCCACCTTTGAAAGCTAATAATGATACAGATTATCAATTTGAACATAATATAATATAACAGACTTATGATAATATGAGGTCTGGCTATTAAATAACGAAGCGATTTGCAGCAAACGTGTTTTCTACTCGTGTCGAAAACCATTGATAAATTGAAAAAACTCCGACTGAGTGCTATAAATTGTTGCAAGAAGCCTATAGGGACAATTCTCTATCTCGAGTGCGTATTTTTGAGTGCTTTAGTAAGGGCCGAGAGAGCAGTGAAGATAACCAGCGCCCAAGTCGCTCTGTGACTGTTTCAACTCCGGAGACAGTGGCCAAAATCAACCAAATTGTGCGTGCAGATCGTCGAATTAGCATCTGGATGATTGGCGACGCTGTAAACGTCGTTAAAGAAACGGTTAGAAGAATTTTACACGAAGAATTACACATGACAAAAGTCGGTGCTTAAATATCTGACTCCTGGCCAAAAGCTCTTGCCTGGGTCTGCTCAGATTTCCTTGAAAGGTTAGAAAAAGATCTGCTTTGATAGGGACTCCATTTGAGTCGATGGAAGCGGTAAAGCAAAAAGCGGCAATGGAGTTTATTGAACAGAAGCATTCGAATATAGAATAATTTTTATAATATTACCCTTTTTGGTAACCAGTCTCGTTTGAGGCTATTCGTACATACAGAGCCTATTGCGCAAAACGTAGCAGTCATAATGCAAAGTAATTTAGCTTATAAGACATATAATAGCCCTACAATCAATTGACAAGCAAACACTGGGAGCAAACAATAGACAAGATAGCGATGAAGGCCAAAAAGGTATCAAACCAAGTGGGAAAACAAAAGGAAATCAGAAATATAGTGTAAAACCCCAGGTCTGAAGCAATCTAAGAGAGGTCTTTCTTATTTTTCCAAGCTCAAAGAATATTTTCATTAAGCAAAGACAAGCTATGTGTTACTAGTATGGTCACTGAACACTGTCCGTTGAATAAGAACATCGGATAAACTCCCAACAACTCTGCAAGGAGGAAAAATAAACAACCAAATACCTCCTCTGTGTGCGGGGCTGTCTATTGCACTTTACATTCACGCTTTCTAAACACACGTAACTCTCAGATAGGTACCAGTTGTAAATAGTCCGGGGTACACAATAGATTGATAGACAAAGTTGATCCAGTATGGAATTTTTTTCCTGTCCATTAAATAAGTAACGCGATGGTCGATAGTATGCAGTTCAAGTAGAAATGTTTGATTGGGTGTGGATAAATAATTACAATTTATGATAATTTTCTTCAGAATGTCTCTTTATGGCGAACAGTTTCTTTGGCATGCACAACGATCTAAAAATCTACATATCTCCTAAACCATAAATTTTATCGAGTTGAAAATTTTATTTTTGCTATCTTTACATTGTACAGGTTGTCACTGTAAAAGTTACGAATTGTTAACCATTGGGCATGTAGAATTATTTCTTGCGTCAATCACACTACATAGACAAACGTAATCATCAATTGAAAATTCATAATGTTCAAATGTATAATTTAGAAAATATTCTTAAATATAAGTTCTGATTTAGGAAGTGTATACACACACCACACAGCGCAGGTGATAACTAGAATTATTATATACATTGTTAAAACAAATCTATAACAAGTTCCATTGAAAAGTGTGTTAGGGGAATACCCCAACTCGACAGGTTATTACCAACCAGTAAAATAGAGAGAGCAAGCCCAAGCGCGTTCCGCATAATCTATAGAACCTGTCGGAAGGGTTGCCTGCTCAGCTCTGCGTTATGATTGCCAACGTAAATATTTAATCGAGTAATTAATGCAAGAAATTACCTATTATGTGTATGATTCGAGTTGCTCTAATAATTGTGAAATATGAGCGTTGGCTTCCCGATATGAACCTCATCAAGTTTAACCCTTTCGCTCTCCAGTATATTCAGGGTCGGTTGAGATACAAGTACAATTTGAAATTATTCTCAGACCTCGTACTGCCTCAATCAATAAATAAAAGACCTAAACTTTTGTATGAAATAAACTTAAAACAAACACATGATGTTTACTTACAAAACAGAGTTTTTCTAAAATACTGGCTATTTATAAGGTTTCAATTTTATATTGACAGACACAAACAGTTTTAATACAGTCTGTTAATCAGTTTAAAGCTTCCTGATAAACTATATTTTTGTTTTGTTTTGTGGTGCGTAAATAAACAAAGAAACAGAGAAACTCCAAGTTGTTTCCGCAAACTTCCAACGACTGGCCTTGCGATTTATTTGTGGTCATCGCAAATGCCAGACGTACCGGAAATTGTAAACATTTAAAATCGAATTGTCAATCCGTTGGAATAATCGGTATACGCGGAATCAAGACATCCTCTCCTTTGTATTTTCTCTTTATGATTGTTCGCAATTAAGACATACCAATACGACTATTTTCTTGATCTGTCTCTCTCTGCTCATCAGTGCGGTTAGCTTGGCAGTGAAGTGTCCCTATCACAAAAGATCAATAAAAAAGAGCACACAACTTAAAAATGTTCCTATCACAAACGATCACCGAAGTAAAAAAAGTTCTCGCGCATGTAGCGGTAATCGTCACTCAAAAACATAGAAGGATGCACTCTTTGTC
Organism: Diorhabda carinulata; assembly: GCF_026250575.1. NCBI lineage: Eukaryota > Metazoa > Arthropoda > Insecta > Coleoptera > Chrysomelidae > Diorhabda > Diorhabda carinulata. The sequence goes on along the minus strand of NC_079462.1, from coordinate 22,215,740 downwards.
TGAGGTATCGATCGACATAGAAGATGGACATCGATTGTCAAATGTTAAATATTATGGTTGCCTTCAGAAATTTAATTTGTGACAAAATATTGAGGAAAAACAAAATTTTCGTTTTTATTCAATTCCAAGCATTTTAAACTCTCCCTGACCATAAATATTTCAAGACCAAAATTAGCCAAATATATATATATAATGTTTTTAAATGTTCTTAGCGGTTTCTTATTGGGAACGTGGCAATGAAACACCAATGTGGACTAACTTTGAATATTTATATCAACGTCAATTTGAATATTGAAACCTACGAATTTAAAATCTTTTCAAGAATTAATGCAATTCAAAACCACCGAAAATCCTATTTAATTATTTCCCAGACGATGAATACATAATTATTCGAAAGCTCGGAAAATATATTAGAGTTATTGTATCTATTTATATTATTAGTACAAATTCTTTTCTACCCTACAAACGACTTTATGCATTTTTTATACGTTATAGTTTTTATCGAATGAGTTGAGAATAGAGTGAGTTTCGAAAATGAAGCACCGTATGTAAATCTTTCTGTTTATTTGACTGACTGCACGTCGGAAAGTAGAGTAAATGTTTGAATAGGATTATTCCTTTGCGCTTAAACCGGTCCTAGCTTTATTTCGCTATCTTTCTCCTTTACGGCTTATGAAATACGACTTTTATTTAAACATAATTATTTCGTTTAATACCTCCTTCTCCTTCTATATATCTTTCTCTTTCTCTCGAATTACTTCGTGTAGATCGTTCGACTTAATTAAAATTATAATTAAAACGAGGAGAGTTGAAGTTTCCAACTTTTCAAGTATTAGTTGAAGGAGATTATTTTTCCGAAAAGTTTTTTAAAAAATTACCAAATAAAATGAGAAAATTACATTCTCCTGGTAGAAATGCCATATCCAACTTGAATTTTTGAAGGTGACTTTATCCAAATTGTTTGAAAAACCTCAAATTGGCTGGGGCGTTAATATACAATGTATAGATATACATTTAAATAGAAAACTCCTTAGTGACTTAAAAAAATTGTATTTCTTCAATATATCAGTTTTAAGTAATGAATTGAACTTTCATTATCATGCAGTCAGAAAGAATTCTCAAATGTTAGCAAAAACTTTGAATTTCTGGAGGAAAGTAGCATTATCATTGGATTTTAACAAACTTCTACCTATAACAATGCTCGTTTTGAACTGTGCTTTATCTCCATCTTGCAGCGAATGGAAAATCAGTTTACGGTAATGTAATGGAGTACATGAAAAAGGGATTGATTAAGATGATACTTCAATTAAACCAAATCATACTTTTATTTTTGTCCTCTTATTATTGTAAACATAACCGTATAGAATTTATTTGGACGCAGATGAAGATTTACTAGTGGGCAAAAACGTATCATCAATAAATAACGCTTTTTACTTACTGCAGCCCATTAGTCTTGGAATGTATCAATAATAAAGGATTAATCTTATTTTTAATTTATTTGACGGTAGAAAGATTCCATAATCATCAAATTTTATCTCTTTCTCTCAAATTTTTATGTTTATTCCAAAACACACTATTGTTTTTTGACAAAATACAAAATGGCATTGAATAATGCTAACGAGTTTTCACGGTATCTCCCACAAAAAGAAAACTATATTATAATACTGTACCTTCAGTGGCAGCAATGCCGTGCGACGAGCAAAATTAAGATGTCTACAGTAGAAACAATCAATTTTTGCTAATTATGTTATAATGATATATAATTAAAGAACTAAAATATCAGTTGATAATTGCTTTGCAAAGTAGATGCCAAAAATAGCTGCCTGTAACAAAATATATATAATATTGGTGGAAATATCCATCAAGTATCCAGACCTGTTTAAAAATTATACAAGATCATATAGATTATTATGACTATTATAGATTTTAAGCAGGCTCATGATACAGTAAATGTAAATAAAATGTATGTTGTCTTCAAGCTACTAGGAATCCCGAAAAACATTGTGAACCGAGTCGAGATGATGAATCACACACTAGAAGAAGATGAAGAAGAAGAGAAAACAAAGTATATAGTGTAGAGACAAAATGTAATTGGTAGAAAGAAATACATAGAGACTGAAGCAGGAAATGACAAAAAATTTGAGATAGAAATAGTTTGGGAATTCGAATACCTGGGAGCAATACTGTCAAATAAAAATGAAGAGCGGATTGAAAAAAATAAGAAAATAGTCAAAGAAAGTGAAGTCTTAGGATCATTAAGTAAAGTAATAAGATCAAAGGATTTATCTCATTTATCAACATAAACAGCAAATAATTGCATATGCAGACGATTCAGTTTCAATAACCAGAACAACGAAAGGAATGGTAAGGGCATTCTGGTAAATTGGAGAGGCTGCAAAAAATTATGGATCAAGAATAAACCAAGAGAAAACATAGTATATGGCGTAGAGACAAAATGTAATTGGTAGAAAGAAATACATAGATATTAAAGCGGGAAATGACAAAAAGTATGAGTTAGAAAAATCAATAAGAGAATGCCCAAAGAAAGTGAAGCCGTGGGATCATTGAATAAATTAATCAGAACAAAGGAATTATCTAGATCGGCCAAAATTAGAATCTACCAAACAACGATACGACAAAAAGTTACATACGGAAGTAAAACATGAGCTTTAACACAAGCTGAAGAAACAAAACTGGTTATATGGGAAAAGAAAGTGTTGAGGATAATTTTCGGGGGAATAAAAACAAGTGAGGGACTATGAACTAACTAATAAACTAACAAATAATTGAAGGATTTGTATCCATAACAAAATAAATATGCATAAGATGATTGTGGCATACTAAAGGATTCCGGGAAATGGATTTGCGGAAAGGATATTAAAATAAAGGAGGTACAAGAAGGGGGAGGGGACCAGAAAAAAAAAATGGTTGGATGCAGTTTTGAAGGATATTAGAAAGGTAGAACCGAATTGGAGCGCAAAAGTACAGGATCTCAACATGTGGAGAAGAATTGTGAATTCAATTGAAGACCTATGAGAAAAGAAAAATAAGAAATGGGTGTTAGATTACGTTCTTAATGCAATCATATATTCTTGTTATGGTGACAAATATCATTAAGCAAACTATTACAATTGAAGAATGTTTAAAAATCACTTTTATATAAGAAACTGTTTATTTAAAGCTTGTGTTATGAAAAGTTTAGTACTATATATCTTGAGGAACTTTATTCTTACGTTGATAAGCTTAATTTCTAATGATGGATAAATGAGATGGTAGAACGTTTTATGATGAAGAAGCATCATTATCATTAGCAGATCCAGATTTCAATTTCTAATAATAAATAATTTGCGGTTGTGGTCTTCCTTAGTTCTGTAAAGGTTCAGGTTTTCCAACAGTACGTCATTCCATAGCTAGAGATTCTGTTGGTGATAACGTATTTGCAATAGTCTCCATAAAATTCAAGTCTTTCAGTGTATTTTCATCTTTTGTAATGTATTGAGTCCCGGGTATTTACAGTAAAATTATCAGATTCTACTACGACAAATCCATTACTTAATGTAGGAATCGAATCGCGTCCATTCGCAAGCAAAAACTGAAATATTTTGAGATCTCAAATCCCTCTCGCTTCCGTGCTCGTTCTCTCGCATCATTTTCATCATCACTAAAGACACACAATTAGTATTAAGCCGATTTCGTTTATAACAAGACTAAATTTTAGATTTTACACAATTCAATTTTTTTCAATTGCCCAAGTCATATAAAAGAAAATTTATAACCGAAAGACCTGCATCGTAGTCGAGTATACTTATGTATAAAAGGAACATCACTCTTCGAAAACTGAGATGCACTGTCCGATAGTCAGGTATAAGCTTAATAGACTCATTTGAAATGCAGATGTATGGTCAGTATTCCGTATAAGATGTGTACAGATGGTCGAGAAAGCATGATTTGTGTGACCACTAACGGACTCCAAGGCTCCGAGACTAACTTCATCCCTAAGGTCCCTGTTATTGCTCATTTCTCTTGACCATATAGTCGGCCGCCCCTTTTCCTGGTTGCTTATCATTATTAAAGTAGATCATGAATTATAAAAGTTTCCATTCGTTATTTATATGCGTATGAAAAAGGAACATGGGTAATCTAATATCTGCTAGTGTCAAACGGGTATAATTAACAGAAGTGAGGATTTGTGGGACCGAATTTATGAATAAGATTCGTACCAAAAATTGTTACAGGGTTTACTAACAAATATTTGGAATTAAAAAGCTTCTTTATAAGTAGAAAATTGTGAATATCTGTTTATAGAAAGATTGGGATGAATATGAATACAAGGAAAAAAATATGCTACGTTGTCAATGGTTATTGTATTAATGAATCTGTTAATTGACAAAATAGAAAATAAAATTGTTGAATGGGACTTAAAGTCGAACGAAACCAAGCCGTTAAACAGCTTATTATAGGCTTTTAGGCAGTCCTAGATATAAAACTATCAAAAAACAAATGGGATTTATTAGGAGGTATTGATATCTAGTTAGCCTAGACCAATTACATGCAAAAACAAAATATTGCGTTACCATAGCAACGAACAATAACTTATTAGAAGTGGCAGTGTAAAGTTTGACGTCAAAAAAGTAAACCAGAGTTACGCAATAAATTAAAAGAAAAAAAATGTCCACCGAAATTGTGAAAATCGAGAAATTGGAGTATCGAGCCATCATGAAGTACCTGTATATAAAAGGGTTAAGAGGTAAGCAGATTTACTATTTATATAATTATTATTATATCTCCAATAAAGAATTTGTATCAATATGCAACAAAAACTGGCAACAAAGGAGCAAGATAGAGCCATTTATCTAAAACCAAAATAGATGTTACACAATAAACAAAATAAAATTATGGTGTTTGTAAACTTTAATTTATCAAAATTAAAATACAATCTTCACAAAACAGGACTCAAAAATCGCATATCTTATAAAAAAGTCATAAACAACCTTCCATGAATTTTGCAACTGAATTATCTAAAATAAATCTGTCATAATAAAGAAAATAATTTCATTAGTTTTTTATCTAAGTTCAACCAAACATAACGTATTTTTACATTTTATTCAAAATAATACTCGAATATTTTCTCGAAACATACCATTCTACAATAACCATTTAATATTCCCCATCAAAATTGATATACGTACTTATTTAATCTGAATAAATAAACTCAATAAATTTAATAAACCAATGTCTAATTATACTCGGTAATGTAAACTTACGCAAAACGTCAGTGTGGATTAAGAATAAGTCTTGATACCAAAAAGTGTTACCATCTACTGGTTCATTGAAACATTTGAAAACTATTAATTCTAACATTCTAAAGAAACAGAAGTTTCCTTAATGGCTTTCTCTTTCGAAGTTTCTTGATTCACCAATAGAGGTCGGTAGAAGTAATTCATGGTTTATATTTGCAGGTATCAAATTATTTTTTATCAAATAATCGTTATATGATAAAAATAATCTTTGAAACATATTTGTACAACAGCAGAAAAAGTTGTTTTAAATATGTTGTCAATTTGTTCAATTGTATAACTAATTAGACTCCTAGTTAACTATTTTATTCATTTACAACTTAACGTAACTGGTTAATGAATTATAAATAATCACAAATCAGAGAAAAAAAATTTCCCATCAAACGAACCAACTCTATTATATATTGCACAATAAACGCAATAATATATTTTATGTATACATATGTATATACTATTGCTTCATAATGTGAGCCTATAAAGGAATAATTAATTTTACATTCCATTATCAACTTTTCATTATAAATCAATCACTCCAAAAACCACATTCGATTCGACTATTTTGTATACTAGTAATTAAAAAGGTGCCTATTTTCCTACGACAATGTTAACAAGTATCTGTGTGTCAAGTTGAACGAGACCCAAGAATGTATATTATAGTTACGTAATACCGCCTCTTGTAATGATTAACAACGAAATTTCAATAATTATTTTTTAATTCTAATAATAAAAAGTCAACCAAACAGCTGACTAAACATATTGAATGCTGGATACTAATTCGAGATTGTACTCAATGTGCGGTAGCGGTAGACACTCTTTTATATTAGAGTTCAAAATATACAGTGAAGTGCTCTATTCATTCTAATCGATAACTTCCAGTCAACAGTGACGTAACAAATACTCTCAACAGGTGAATCTAATAATGGTATAAGAACTCTGATTTATCTAGTTTAGCATCGTAGCTGCTTAGCAAAGTGGTAATTTCTTTAATCTACACATTAAACCAATAGAAATTTTGGAATATCGAAATCTAATGTACAAACATACTGTTTGCTGACAGCACTGTATAAGACTAATGTGAATTAACGAACACACAACCTTTAAAATGTTGATAAGCGTTGTTTGACACTATATCACATAAAGTATATGATTTATTTTTTGTTATGTCGACACTACGTGATTTAGTGATAATATGTCAATTTATAAAAAAATCATTAATTACATAAAATATATACATTAGAGTTAGCTATATATAATATAATAAAAATTTTGTCTTTAGCCAAATCAAATACATAATTTTTTTTATTTAAAGAAATAGACTAATATATGATATACTTAAGGTTTTACTGTTTGTCATACTATATATTCCATAAATAAAAATGATACAGTCTCTGTAAATAAATATGAACGCGAAATGTCATTACAAGAATCATCAGTAAAGAATGTTGTATAAATTATTTTAGAGAATTGGTATGGTGATTAATCTCGCCTCCGCCACTGGATTGTAGAAGAGCAGTCGCACTTAAAAGGAAACTCCAACCTTCATAGGCACCGGGGTACTTACACACAGGCGTACAAACAAACATATAATCAGTAAAGTGGAAAGTCTAGATATAATTATTTTCCAACAGTACAAGAAAACGTGAAATCTAACGGGTTATCGTCACGCTGACTGGAGCCTACACACAGTTACCTTTGTAAAAACAAAAATCTAACATTAATGTCAAACAGTTATTAAAAAGTGTTCGTAGTCAAAATTGATCATCGAAAGTAGTGTTTTCCCTTTGCTTTTAAATAACGGTGTGGAATATTGTAGAAGTACTTTGTGTTTGATAAAAGTGTTTGTTAATTAAATAGAATGGAATTTCACTATAACATCAATGAGATTTTTAAGTCTCCAATAGTAGAGATAAATCACAGCCTCATTCCACCTGGGTACACTGGAGATAGGAGAGCATTACGGTGAGTTCCAAAATATTTTTATATATTTAAATTGAATCATAACATATTGCTATTAACAGTCATTTTTGTTTTATAGAACAAATACCTATGTGTTTTTCTATTTTATAACCATTCTCCTTAACCTATATGATTAGGGATAAGATAATGACTGAGTGTCCGAGTGTAGTGTCACTAAATTTAATTTTGAATTTAATTCATTATCATTGAGTGATATATGATATGATTCTATTATATATCACATTATTAAACACCTTACTATGTACATAATGGTATTACATTCATTATTCATAAGAAAAAAATATAATCAGCTAAAAACTGTAATGTTGTCAATTTAAATATTTTAAAAGATTTTAGTGCTAATTAAATCAATCTAGATGTTTGACAAAAACTTGGACTTTATCAGGATCATTTGAATGAATTTTATAAAGTTTCATGTTGAGCAGTTACGGTAAACTACAAATATGCCAAATAATTATTCAATAAATACCTAGGTTGGTAGTGAACGTTTATCAATAGCTAGTCAAACAATATACAACTTGATATAAAGTATTGTACATAATACAATTTCATTATTTTAGTAGTATCTTTGGTTAATCTTTTCATAAAGATGAAAGACTTGAGAAATAGTTAAGTTTTTCATTATTTATGTATGTATAATATTGACTTATGTAAAGCTAGACATAATTTAATTCATAAATCTCCTACACGGTTGGCCTTGGTCATACCTATATATCAGATGATATCAGCATTGGAAAATAAATTCTTGTTTTTAAAAATAGATCATTGATTTGGAATCGCGTACTACTAATATGTATACATAATTATAATTGAAAGCTGTTTTTCATCTCTATGGAACTTTTGGATTTTCTAATGACTTCTTTATTTATTAATTAACTTTTACTGTTGCAGTTATAAAATTAACGCTCCGCTTAGTTTGCTTGTAAACGTTTTAACGTTAAAATGTTGGGTTTTTATGGGTGCAAAGACAGAAACTGTTTTTACCTATAACAGATTCAAAAAGTTCTCATTTTAATACTATGTCATTATAAACTTTTTTACTCAAAATTAAATTTTATCTAAATTAAAACAAAATTTACAAAAGATTTCCATTCTTTTCTGTTAGTTTTGTTAGCTTTGTTCTTCCGTTTAAGCTTCTAAAGATGTAATTAACAGTTCAAGTTTGAGGAATGTGAATTTTTTTATATATGTGAGCCAAATTTCTTCCCTTTACAATAGAAAGTTAATTAAGAGGTGTTGGTAGAAGTATATCCTACTTACACCTACACAAATTTGAAAATAATATCAGTAAAGACATTATGTGATTTCAGATTAGCAAATATAAAATGTACCTCGTGTATATACATATATAACAGTTTCAGTTGGAATACAATTTCATGCAATTCCAAATAAAATTAACTAATGCTTGGTACAAATCGATCTGTGAAGTAATAACCTGCATGTTAAATTTAGTGGTTTACACCTTTACAAAGTTTTGAAACAAATCACATTTCCAGGCAACACGCTATGTACTCAAATTCATTATTACTGCTTTTTATACCATGAATAACAATTGTGAACTTAAACTTTTATGTAGGTTAGACATGACTTGTGTAAAGTTTAAATGAAAATAATATGTTGTTGGAAAATTGTGGTTTTACCATTTATAAAATTGATTTTCTTATAAACTACATATTTCTTCTGAGAAATAATAGTTTGCCTCTATAATTTTGGAAAATAACAAATTTGTAAAACAATTTTATGTCACTCAAAAATCAAAACAAGGTTGGATTTGTCACTATTCATGCAATAATGTGCTTTCACTATTAAACTATATTTGAAAAATGTTTGACAGTCAAAATTTGAAAATTTCGTAAAAATATAGTCATAAATTAGTCGTCTATGAATACTGCCAAAAGCAAGCTGAATATTTAAGCAACGTTTGAGTAGTAATATTTAAACTTAAAAGAGCTTTTTAATGAATGTTGAATAATCCCAAATATTGCCATTTGCTTTAACAAAATAATTCTATGCAATGAGAAAGAAATCTATGTGATTTTTTTTAAATCCAAACTTAACGTGTCAATGTTCTTATTAAAATTAGTGGTAATTGTGCTTGTTGCTTGGGGCAACAAAACATTGAGACATTATTTGTTTTCTTCTTAAGATGTTTAAAGAAAATTTGTTATACTGTATATATACAGTGGAGCGTTGGAAATAAATTTCTTTTATTAGTAAAATACACCAGTATCCATTGCATTCCTACACATGGTAAAAGCTTTTGATAAAGTCCCATAAACGAAAATATAAAAGAACCTGCAGAAAAGAAATGTTAGAAGCAAATTAACAAGAAACGAGAGAAATATGAAATCAGAGACATTCAAAACACAAGGAGTGCAACGAGGAGGCAGTCTGAGCCCATTAATATTCCTTGCTTACTTGGATGAATTAATTAGAAGTGCAGGGAAGAGAACTAAGCCAATTCATATTGGTTTCTGATAACTGAAATGTATCGATATATCGAAACACGCCTTTGCATATGATATAATGATTATAGCATAGAGTTAGAATAATCTACAAGAAAATTAAATCAACTGGAATCAAATATTGACAGAAAACGGAATGAAAATGAATAAAAAGAAAGCCAAAGTTGTGGTAGGGTTGATGACGAACAAGTTAGTAGCTTCCAATACTTAGGAATTATATTGGAAGAAATAGAAAGACAGGATCTAGAATTAAACAATAGAATAGAGAATGTGAAAAAAATATATTATGCGTTAAGTAAGGGGCTCATAAACAAAAAAAAAGATATCCAAAGAAAAAAAATGAAATTGTTCAAAACAATTTATAGACCAATTATGACATACGGCTGTGAATCTTGGGATCAGAGAGAAAAATAACAGTAAAACTATACATTAGAAGAGTGAAAGGAGTAACTAGAATTAATAGACTCAGAAACTCGCATATAGGAGCAGATTTAAAAGTTGAACCCACATAAGAATACCTAGAGAGAAGACAACTAGGATGGTGGGGACACTAAACAAGATGGATAATTAGTACAATTAGGAACAGATTATATATATATATATATATATATATATATATATATATATATATATATATATATATATATATATATATTCAAACTCCACCCATACTAATAAAATTGTTCTATATCACATTTCAGGTAAATTTCCTAATAATATAACATTCAATGTAAATAATTTTATTTTATTATTGAAAATTATTGTTTTAGGGATGTGGTTACTAAAGTATCGGAAATAGTAAATGCAATGGGAGAAGCTTCTGCTGCTGCTCAAGGATTGACTAAACCTATAACTACAGCTGACCGACTTAGAAATTCTGAGCATAAATTATACTTTTTAATTGATCCAAATGCAAATGGGTAAGTAAATTGCCAGCCTAATTTTTTTATTAAATTGAACCTTTACATATAAAATAATTGTCAACAATCTAAGTTGAAATTTTTGGAACCATTGGTGATATTCTACTGAACACTCTGTTTACACTACCAGTACACCAACACTCACAATTTATACTGTCTGACACACGTTTCGATAAATAAGGAAAATTTGTGATATCATGTTAGTTACCTACTATCATAACATATTACTTGTTGGTTTTTTTTAGATCTAAAGGAGCAGTAACAGGGATGTTAAAAACTGGTAATAAAAGTCTGTATGTGTTTGATAGAGATGGGGTGCATTATCAAGTTTCTCCTCCATGTTTGTTAGACTTTTATGTGCATGAAACAAAACAACGCAATGGATTAGGAAAGCAATTGTTTGAATACATGTTAAGGGTAAGCTCTTTCATAAGAATTATTACATTTTCATTCATCAAAATTCCATTCCAGAAAGAAAATATTGAGCCTGTACAAATGGCAATTGATAGACCAAGCGAGAAATTGTTATCGTTTTTTAATAAGCATTACTCCTTGAAAGAACCAGTGAAGCAGATGAACAATTATGTAGTTTATGATGGATTTTTTCCTAGCAAAGAACCTGGCACTCAAGCGACAGATGTAAATGAAACAAGAAGGTAATTTTGATATATATTTTTTTATTTTTGTATATTGAATAGATTATAAATTCTCTCAGAATTTGCCACCTTTTTAACACTCTGCCTCTTAACAAACTAATTCAGTTTATTAGATACCCATTTTCCAGCTGTTTGCATTTTTTCCTCTGTGAATTCGTTTCCAATCTGTCTCACAGGTCTTCATATATTTTCTTTAACTTCTTTTACTATCATTTGTATATTATTATTTTATTTTTATTTGACATGGTTCTCATGTTCTCAAACTCTCTCTTCATTTCTCTATTTTGATTTTTACCTCTAATTCTTCTACTTTTTATTCTATTGCTTTCCCTAGTTTCACAAAATAACTTGTTACCTGTGTTTTATTCTAAGTAGGCATTACCAAAAAACATATGTCTTTACTTTTTTGATTTATTTCCAGCCTAACCTTTTATGCTTCCTTTTTGCAATTTTTGAGTTTCTTTTCAATTGTATTTTTAATTTCTCTGAGTTATGTCATCTGTAAAGGCTATGTATTGCTATTTATCAAGTATTAGATCATGACTTGATTAAATTACTTCATTTTGGCAAGGTATTGAATGGAGTGGGTACAAATATTCCTAAACCTAAATCGCAAACATTTAAGGAGTCATAGTATGAACATTAACAAGTATCTTAAAAACTAATTTTCCAGGTGCAATATATGATATATCTAAATAAAATATAATTACTCTAACCCTTCTGAATGATCATTTGAAATATTATTTTAGAAAATGATAATTATCTTTTTAAATAAAGCATGACATATTACTCAAATTTGTAACTTTAAAATGGGGTAGTTACTTATCATTTCGGCTCTGGTGAATATAACTGCTTTTATTCTAACACTCCATCAATCGATTGTAGCGTAGCAGATGTAAAGAAGAATTCCGCTAATGGATTACAGTATTTCCAATCTCCTATGGGAAGGTATGGAGCTCCTAGACCACCTTGCAGTATGGGACAGGTATACATCATTTTCACTCACTATTAATCAATTAATTTTCACATTTCATTACAATTGTGTGTTGTTGGTCAGAGAATATTGGATGTATCTAATGGTACAAATTATATGTAAAGTGGTTTTTGTTTGTTGTTTCTACAGATAATCCACAACCAATCACCTACAATCGAACAAAGACAAGAACCGACAGGGTAAGTAAGTTTGTCTTTTCGAAACTGTTAAATAGATACATTTGGACTCTGAAATCTATTAAAATAGTACTTCTATTAAAACCAATTCATGTATTGTTATAATATGTATCATTTAAAAATTGCATTGTTGGGGTCTGTAACTTGCAGTTTCCTATCTCTCAGAAGATTTTTGTTATATTTCATTGTTTATTCAAAAAATAAGTACAAATAATTTTTCTGAACCTAACTAATTTGCTTTGGAAATAGTGTTGTGATACTATACATTATTTGTTGAGGTGCATATTTGTTTACTTAGGTCATTTCTTGGACCCCGAAAGAGACGCTTTAGGAATCGAAGGTTACTATCAGTTAAACCATGTTAACAATGAACAAACAAGTATTTATATGTACTTTAAGTTTGGGAGTCCAAGTTTGTCTATAAAGATTATAAATTTATATAATTACAAAGTTTCTTTTTAAATATATTTTACACTTTTTATATGCCAGTGTTCAGTCTATGCCTGTTACCAATTATCAGAGTGAAAACTTTAGGTAAATATAAGAATATTACAGTTTAAATATTTTCCACTTACCAATTTTAATCCTTTAATTTCCTAGTCCTCAACCAGATACCTGTGAGACCAAAAGTACCCCTAATATGTATTATGGAAATTATCCTGTGAATCAAAGCCAATTTCAGATGAATCAAAATTGGCAACCAGATCTAAATGTTCAATCTTACGCAGTTAATACTAACAATAATAATCAACCTTACGGTCACCCCACCCAATTACATAATATGAATTATCAAAACCAAAACTATCCAGCGCCTAGTAATATACCATATCAACAATCCACTTATGTGCAGAATCCTCAAGGCAACACATTCAGTCAGCATTCACATTTTATACCCGCACAACAGTCTCAAATGAACACAATGGGACAAATTTCTCATATGAATATGCTCGGGCAACCATCCCAATTAAGTATGACCGGACAACCAATTTCAAATCTAAATGGAGAACAGTTAGTAAACATGAATGGAGTCCCAATGTATACAGGTACTCAACCAGTTCAAATGACCAATTACCAATATCAACAACCCATTCCCGTATCTGGAGACTTTAGAAATGCACAAGTGTCTCAAGTCGCTCAACAACATACAATGCCCACTTCGTCCACTATTAAAGTTTCATCTTCAAAACAGAAGGTGAAAAATGGTATGGATCTACCCGAACCCAAACCTGAGTCCAAATCTAAACAGGCGAAACAACACCAAGAAACTGTTAGTAATATGCATACAGGTCATGTACATGATGCAACATCATATAATATGACTCAACGTCAAGAACCGTTAATGTCATATACTCAGAATCCAAGGGTGAGTAATAGACAAAAAGATGTCCAATTAGATATAGAAAAATATTATCTTGTACTTATCAACATAAATTCAATTTTAGATACCAGAACAAACAATTCAACATCATCAATTGTCTCCGAATCATCCTCACATCACGCAATCGGCTATGTATCCAGCTGTCTCAGGTCAAAATCCTTCAATACAAGGTTTCTCAATACCCCATGTCGCCCATACAGTCCCCAATCTGAACATACAACAATACATCCCAGGAACTGTAACATCAGCTCAATATTTAGGTCCGGTTATGAACCAACCTAATCTACCTGTACCCCAAGTACAAACCCCAGCTGCTTCTGTACAACATATAATGCAAACTCAACCCCAAATTATACAAAATATTGAACCAAAGTTTGAAGATCCTAACCACATCATGGGTGCTGGTGAACCTAAACCGATGATCAATTTGCAACTGCAGCAACCTGTGGTAGAACCCCAATATCAGATGTATTATCGACAAGCACCAGGAATCGAGGCTGGAGATTACAAACAACAGACACAATCACAAAAGGCACCTTCGAAAGCTGTTGCACCACCTAGATCTCAGAACGTTAAACCTGTTGCGTCGAAGGTTAATAAACACAAAACTAAAAGTAGGCAAATGAGTTCGGATAAATTTTCCACCTGATGATTTCTAAAGATACTTTGTAATTCAGTTTAAAACAAGTTTGAATTTGGCATATAATTTTCTTATATCTACAGATTTATATAGAAAGAATTATAATAAAACTTATTAGTATTAGAAATGCCTCTTGTGGAAAATTTATCCAAGCTAAGCCTCTCTACATAACTTTCATGTGAATCTATTGCAAATAACTTTGCATATTTGCAGACTGAACTTGTACCAAATAATTCCCAACCGAATTACATCAATAATCCCGGAAATATACAGAAAGAACAAAATTTTCCTTATGCCGTAACTTCTGCTGAAGCAAATCACCAAAATTCATTCCAACAAAATTATCAAGATCAGTCAACTAATTACAAGAATCAACAGCCCGTTCAACATCATCAAGTTATGTCTGCACAAAATGAACCAAATATCGCTGCTCCGAATCAGAACATAGCTCCAAGTTATCAAAACCAAGAAAATTCAATTCAGCAGGATGCTCCAAATCAAATGTTTCAACAAAATCAGTCTGCTGTGAATTCATCAAATGAGATCATGCAAAACTCAAATCTATCAAATACAGCTCAACAGGTTTTAAATCAAAACTTCAATAGCGAACAGCTCAATCAAAACTCTCAAGCAATAACACAAGAAAACCAACAACACAATGTTCATCTTCAACCGAACACTATTCCTAATATAGAACAACAAGGTGTTCAAAATCAAAATATTGTATCATCATCAACTACAATTCAACCCAATAATCAACAAGTCCAAGAAAATGTACCCAACATCCAACGCCCAATTTCAAATCAACCTTATATTTATCAGGCATACCAGAATGTCATTCCGTCTCAACAGCATTACCAACAAACGAATCCAATACAACAAAGCCAATCGGAGTATGCTGTTCGACCAAATCAAACTCATCAAAATTATCAGCTTCAACCTAATCAAAGTCAGCAAAATTACCAGCTTCAACCGAATCAAAACTACCAGCATCAACCTATGCTATCACAGCACAACATTCCGAATCATTCGCAAGTTTATCAAAATCATCAAGTACCTAATTCTAATACAATCCAACAAGTGGAAGTGCCTAAAAGCACGCCTTTTGCTAAAATGGATCAAGGTGATCATGCTATGTATGGAAACAATGTAAATCAATTAGGTAATAATTTGCAATATCCTTCTGTATGTCTTTTGGGAGAATGTGAATTTAGAAATACTTTTAAGGAATAACTTGATGTGTTTTTCTAATTTTATGTCCAAGACTTCCTCGAGCTCGAACGATTCAAAGTTCTAGTTAAATCTATTGTGCTTCTAGACTAAGTGTTGCATCTCTGGAAAATTTCTTGCATCTTCCCATTACTTCAAGTTTGAGGAAATTTTGTAAACTGGTTATGAAGTAATGAACAGAAATAAACACTTGTAGGCAAAGAAGTAGCTTATGTAACATGGCGCAGTGAGTGGGACTGAAAATGTGATTTTCTAAAATTGTTTCACGCTCTTTTTATCATTATTTCATTTTATTTTTCTCAAGTTAACATTAGTAGTTTCTACTGAACATTAAAAAAATGCTGTTTTTTTCGAAAATATGACGTTGTATTACATTTAATCTCGGATTTATATTTTCCAAGTTTCCTCTGATTTATATTTTTCTGGAAAAATCGAAATCGATTATTAATTCCTAAAGAATGAATGTTTCCATTATTCTATTGATAATTAAATTGCAAAAAATAGCAACGCATGAGCTGGAATCATTTTTGAAAAATTTAAATCCTGTTTAAAAAAAAGCTAAGAGAGAAAATCCTCATTGATGGACGTCAATCCTAGAGATGTTTTGCCATGTTCCTCTTGCTGAGCAGAATGGCAGGAGTAGCATTTCATGTAACTGTATGTTCTAAGAATGTCATAAACAGTGACTTCATACCATACCAAGTTTTAATGTTTTTTCCTGTTCTATTGCCAATATGAATAATTTTATTTCACATATGATTGTCTGGTGATGTGTGAGATCTCAGTGCACTTTGTACAAACATAATGTACGCATTTCATTCATTTGTTCAATGATAATATTTGCAATAGTTATTTAGAATGAATGGTAATGAAAAGTCGGATGAAGTATACAATTTTCCCACTCTATTATCTCCCTATATCTTCTTCATCTTTCTCTCATAATAGGTCTAACGCCTGTTCCTTGTTCGTTATCTTTTCTCATGCAGGCTCTAAATTGTCAATCCACCTCTTTCGTGGTCAATCCCTACTCTGTGTTCCAATTGGAGATTTATCCCTTGCTATTTTTACCAGTCTATCCTTTGTCATTCGGTTGTGATACCCATTCGTTAATGTCGCATCATCGACTGATGATTTGGCTTTTTTCTCAGTCTAATAGGCCTTTTCCAGGATCCACCTGAGAATTTTCATTTCTGTGGTCTCCAAGAGTTGTTTCGTTTTTGATGTTTCTGATGTATAGGTCTGATTTCTGCTTTATAAATTCATGATTTTGTTTCTTGTCTTAGGTGTTTGTTGCGTCGTACTATGTTCTTAAAACATCTCGAGACCTTATCTGCTTCACCTACTTGTCCTCTCGACTTCATTTTTTTCTACGTCTCCATTAATGTTAAGTTTAATTCCAAGGTACTTGTATTTCAATGTCTGTTGTATTATTCCAAGCCTCCAAGTCCTAATTTACATCTAATGAGCTCTTTTGATGTTGTCATGTTTTCTCTCCATATCTGAAAAACTAAATTCTTTGCATCAAAGTTTGTATTCTTGAAATGATACACGCATGATTTTTACCTAACACATCATCATATATTGATATAGGACATACAGTTAATCAAGCAGGAGATTATACACTTCAACAAAACCAAATTCAAAATCAAGAACCTGAGAAGGAATTGCGGAAACGTAGAGTGCCATCTGCTGCCGAACTGTTCAAAACAAATAATACGGAACAGTTAGTTACACCGTCGAGAACAAAAGCAAAACGGTTTTATAATAAGTAAGAAACTTGATTTGTTCCTATTAAAGTTATTATAAAATAACTCCTGAATTTTAGGTTAATACAACCTTCTGAATGCGAACTTACATACGGATATCCGCCTCAAATAAATGAGTGAGTCAAATGAGTTAAAAAATCAAAAGTGAATATTCAAATTTATTTTCAATTTAGGTCTCGAATGTCCTTTATCCGACAACGCACCTAGATCCTACCAACCCTCGTTAAGTTCCTTTATCTAGTTGATTCGGTTAGAAGGTAAAGTGTAAAATATTATTTATGAGATTCTTTAGTTTTTCAAAAAATGAAAATTGATCGAAATAAATTGAGATCACGTTTTTTAACCCTTTGAGTACTGAATTATTTGAAGACTTTTCTGAACATAAATTATGGATTTAATTGGTTGCTATATGGATTAATATGTAAAACATTTATTTCATTTGGAAAATATCAACATTGTTGATATAAATATATTTTTTAAATTAAATTTCAATTAAAAAATGTAAATAAATTTATAAATGACACAAAATAGAAATATTTAAATGCAAAGGTGTCTGGTACTGTTTGCACCGCCAAGTGGTTTATTTTCTTATTTTATGATTGTTTATAACATACGCGCGGAGCCGTAAATAGGGCGGTGGCACCGGTGCCCAGGCACAGGGCGTAGACTATGGGGGACGCAAGAATGACCAGACCAGACAGGACTATTATTTTTTCGGTTTGCTCCTGATAAGTTCTTCCAATATTTATTTACTGAGAAATGAAACATAATGTTTGCTCTCCGTATAAAATTCGGTAAACATGTAACAAATTGTCAGTCCACGTGGACTCATCATCTCGACTGTTTACCAATGAAAACATCTAATCGTAAACATAAATGCGTTTCTATTGGCCGAAGCTGTCGGTAGACAATTTCTTCGAAACATTCCTGCCAGAATGTCTGCGATAAGCATTGGCGTGGCTTGTTGAGATTAATTTAATTCATAAATTTCTTTAAATAAATAGAAATATGGCGTTTTTTAGATCATGGGCGAATGAAGAGAATGAAATTGTACAGTGTAGTGAGATAAAGACAAGTATAAATTTAATAATAAAGATTTAAATGTACAAAACAGCAAGTTATTTTAAATATATTGGAATATTTAAAAATGAAAAATATTCAGCAATCTGATTATGCAATCATAATAAGAATTGCTGAATTAACTAGAGTAAATAAATTTTCCATTTATCGAGTAGTCATGAAAGGGGTTGCTGTGGATCTTTCACAGAACAGAAAAATATGTAAAGAAAAACTGAAATCAGTTAACAAAACTTCTCAAGTTTTTATACGTAGGACAATTTATGGTTTATCTGAGGAGAACAGGACTGCTACATTAGAAGTAATACAGCAAAAAGTAGCAAATTATCCAGAATACAATTAAACCAGTTCAGAAACATTGCGTCAAGTTTTGTCAGCATGTGGTTTTAAACACAAAAAACTGAATAAACGTATGGCAATAACTGAATCGTCAAGGTTAGTTCGATGGCGATAAGATTATTTACGTATAAAAGACTACCGAGGCTCTAATACACACATAATTTATCTAGATGAAACATGGTTCGACAGTCACGATGTAGTAAATTTCTGTTGGGTTGTCAATAGTAAAAATTGCTGTTTGAATGAGCCATGTATCTAAAGGGAAACGTATTATAATAGTACACGCTGGAAGCAAAGACGGTTTCGTGCCTAATGCTTTATTAATATCTGCTAAAAATTTTAAAAACTGCGCAGATGATTATCATGAAGATATGACAGCAGAATTATTTGAAAAGTGGTTTATTGAAGAGCTGTTACCCAACATTCCACCACAATCAGTAATCGTTATGGACAACGCATCCTACCACTCGCGGCAACTCCTTAAGATACCAAATAGTAGTAGTTCATATTTACTGTGGCGCTGCAGTCACACGAATAGAGTTGACATGAGCAAACGTAAAATCAGAATTACGAAAATGTAATCAGTGTCCAGAACTGAGAAAAGAGGTTGTAGAACTCGTAAAGAAAATTATAGCAGCAGACCGCCAAGAACTTTGGAAAAATTGTGTTGAACATATTATCAAAGAAGATGAGTATGTGGTATCAACCGTGCCTTTACAACCCTTCATAATTCAATCAAATGATTACTCTAGTTCAGACGATTCTGACTACCATTTTTATTTATAAACATACTTTGGACTCGAAATGTTTCTTTTTCTTTTGTTTTATTTGCAGAGAATTCATTTTCCTTTATGGTTTTTGCTTTGAAATTTCGTTTTCCAGAAAAAAAAACGAATGGAGTACAAAAAGTACGTTTGTCTAAATACCGGTGCATAATGCCGTCCAATTAATAATGATTCGATTGCCTTTCAACGAATACTTTTTCGCATAAGGTAAACATATGGGTGATTCCGTTCTAACTGTGATTTTTTTATTCAAAATTTCAAGATTTTAAAATTTAACTTTTCTAACTTTTTTATGCATATTATTCATCTATTTTACTGTAAAAATAAAACTCTAAGAGGAATTTACTACAACTTCAAAGTATCACGAGCAAGACACAAATGTCGGATTTTGAGTTCCACGGTACTGACTCATTTATCCACGGTACTGACATGGTAACTTAAGATATTAAACAACAAGTGCATCAATTTTCCTCAGTTTGATCATAAACATTAGAATTTATAAGGTAATTAGTTTAAATCATTTGTTACGACAAAAAAAATTAATAATTTATCGGTAAATTCTAGGAATGGACATGACACGGTACTGACATTCAAGTGATGTAGTATAAGTTTTCTTTAAGTGGCAAGTTATATTGTATAAAAATAATGTTTAAATATCTTAAGAATTATTCAATTAACACAAAATTTTTATTAATTGATTATTAATTAATGACTAGTACAAAAAAACAATACAGGACATTGAATATCACAGTTATAATGGAATCACCCATATATTTAAACGTATTTGTGAAAATAGTAAATTTATGAGGTATCTACGCCTATGGTATATCAAACAAAATTATAGGCAAGGGTTTTTATAATCTGCAATTGATATTGGAAGAACTATACATGCCAGTATCATCATCATCAAAAACGTCTGTTAAGTTTGGTAATCGCGCTCATTTTTTTGGCAGTGCACGAGCATATTTGTGTTTATTGTCTATCGGAGTCAAGCGGTGCGAGTTATGCGGACACCGATCCGCATAGGCCGATTATTAGAGGATGTTGAGAACAAATATCTGTGTGACGAATTTCTTTATGTAGCTAAAGATGGTGAGCACATTAGTTATACCATTCTAAGTTCAGATAATATAGTTTTTGCTTAAGAACAGCCTTGTACATAAAAAAGACGTTAACGGAACTCACTCATTTGTGGTCTCATTTTAACTTGTGTATTGTGTAGTTGTGAATAATATTTGCAAATATTTTCGAATAATCATTTTTTCACCAATACAAACTTAAACGTAATTTATATTATGCTACCTTCCTTATTCAAAACTACCATAACAAGTAGTGCAGGGTGTTATTTTATGATGGACGTATGAAAACCCAAGTGGCCCAAAAATTAAATCTTAAGCATCAGGGTGGGCGATGCATTTGCACTAGAGGATGTTTGAGTTTTAGTGAGTGAGACACAGTGGGTGGTATAAGAAACGAAGGGTCCACTTAAATAGTTCGTCTGCTTGTTTCCTCACATCAGTTCAAGTTTTTCCAAAATTAGATAATTGGTCCACCAATACCAAGCTCCTTGTGCTTTATTTTATCACCCTAAATGAAATAAAGTAGACCTTTATATATATGTAAAAAAACAAGGACGCAGTTATAGAAGCTCGCACAAGGCGCAAAAAGGCTATTTGCGGCACCGCGTACGCGGCACCGTTATGTGGGTTGTTTCTTTAATTCTGTTGCCGGAAGATTTTCCGGAAAATGTAACCAATTTTTTGCTCGCAAACGATGTGGCGCATCGCCAGTTGAAGGGCGCCCACGGGTGTAATAATTTGGCCAGACCACATGCACCAATAATTCTTCAGCGATTTTTAAACGAAATTGGACAATGCCTGTTTTGAATTTTGAATTGACTTTATTGTGTAGAACATGTGATTTTAAAATGGCCATGTCTATTAGAAAAAATGCTTTCACCTTTTCACCTTTCAAGTATTTTCTCATAACAGGAAAGCACGCTAGCAATTTATCCTGATTATTAACGCCTCCCAAACCTCTATAATATTCGACTACAAATGATGGTTTTATAATTTAGACGAAAGTGTCATCTTTTTTCGCTTCTCTGTATCAACTAAATCAATATTTGAATCTTTTTTGCTAAGCATCCTTTTTATTTTCCCATCTTAGTGCTAATAAACCGTGGGTTAATAACATTTTGGTTTCTCTTTTTGTTAGTTTCAGGGAAGCAAGCTCTTTTGGCATGTGTTTTCTGTTCTTTCGCTCAGTTTCAACTACATTTGTATCTTGTTTCAGTAATTTTAAATATATTTATGACACCTAATACCAATTGACCATGTACAGTGTGTAGCCGTTTTTCAAAATTGGTTATGCCACTTCTAGGACAACACTGTCAGACGTAGCTATATCAGTTCCCGGTATTTCATCTGTGCCAACATAGATTTTAATACGATTAAAATAACCTGATGAAGACTCGCAAAGTTTATAGATTTTCATTCCAAATCACGTTCGTTTTGATGGATTGAACTGAATATAACTGAAACGTCCTTTGAAGGGGATTAATCTAGCGATACTACGCTCTCTGAAGTATAAAGATTGTCAAAATGTATTATTCAGTTTATCAACTCAATTTCTTGTATTTCTAATTCTATAATGTTTATCCAACTTTTCGTTGTCTATAAACTGAAGTAAACTTGTGATAATCAAAAACCTATCCCCTAGCATAGTGGCTTCAAAAATTGGAGTATTTATAATAGGTCTTTTTGACCGAAATGAAATCTATTTGGAATCTTTGGAATTATTTGATTGACATATCTGTTCGTTTCTTCTACTATCATTTTCCGAAAATTTTCAGTAAGAACTTGGATCTAGCACTTTCAATGATGTAGAATTATCACCTAATCTGCGCAGATACAAAACATTGATTTCAGCTATTTCTTGAAATTGTTTTATATCAGCAAGATTTTCTTTTTTGTCTCAAATCCATTGTTCTTTCAATTGTTCGATAGCAAATTCACTATCGCTCGCTAACAGCCGGGTGCTTTTTTAACGTACTGCTATCGTCAGTATTAATTTCAAAATCATTACAGTTTTCATAATTTTCATTCTCTAATTCACTGTAATCGCAATTATCTTATCTTTAATTCTATTTCATCCGAACTATCATTTTCGCTGTCATAATAGTTATTTATGCAACAAGTGAGTAAAGTAATACTTATTTTCACGAGTAGGAAAAGCCGAGGGCGAGTGCGGCAATTCCTACGAGTGAAAAAAGTTACTTTACTCACGAGTTTCATATAAATATTTTTCTACGTTAGTAGTAGTTATCAATTTTTATTTTGTAATAGTAATATTAAAAGTAGAACTGTGAGCATTATTAACTTGAAGTGAAGAAGTTACATTACTATTGGTACTTGAATTGGCAACATTTAACGAGTTCAAAGAAATAACATCATATATAGTTGTATTAGTACTTATTGGATTGTTGGTAGGATCGTGAACTTTTACAATGTTGCTTGAAGTCGAACTAGTTGTTCCCGTTAAAATTTTCACTGCGGAATCCATTTTGTTTTTTATAGAGTTGTCTACGTAACCCTCCGAACTGTGTTAGATTTCCACCCACCGCGCTTCTTTAGTTGAATCATATCACTACTGGAATCCGAAGAGCTTCGAAATGTATGTCCAGTGTAGTATTTTGGATTAAGTAAGTTCACATATGTTACGATAAGTGAGGGAATTTTTGAAAAGGTATTAATACCTACAAGTTGGGTTTTGCATTTTCCATTTCTATAGTGCAAAAAGAAATGATCTATTTTGAAATTTGTGAGTCGTTGGTTTTTATATTTTTTATAAATGTTTACCAAGTTTAATCTATTGTCAGATATTCCACCAATAACAATAAATCGACGTTGAACATGAATTTTTGTATCACGTACTGTGATAAATGAAGCATTTCCGGTATTATTAATATCGTTACACTTCATTTTACATAATTCCTTCCTCCACAGAGCTCCTGCGATTCCGAATATTAAAGCAACCTGAAAGATGTTACAAATAATATCTATGCTTACATTAAAATTTTTTGCTGTCATACCTCAAGCATGAGATAATGATCATCTGGAGCTTGCAACAGAAACTTATTAATTTATTCACGGCCAAAGGTTTTAGATTTTTTGGGTCTGATTTATTTTACAAATATGCGTTACGAGTTTTTACTGATGTCTACGTCGTTATTTACCATTAGGTTGCCTTTCATTTTGAATAAGTCGACCAAAGTGTTGAAGACTTCCACATTTTTTATTTAGTTTCAAAGTAAGCCAGTAACACTCTTTCTGTGAAGCTGCTTATACTTTTTTAGTACGCCACTCCATAAAAGAATTATATTACTTTAAATACTGTTCACTGGATTTCTCAGGGAGATGATTCATAGTCGCTACAGTTGCCGACTCAACATCTTCTGGTGTGCAGTTTAAACTTTGTTCACCATTTCTCTCCATCACTAATATTATTACTAGACTCCTTTCAATTAGACACTAAACGGATTTTATTGAATGAATATCAAGAAATAAAAGTTTCACAGAAACGAATTGACATGAGAAAGAAAGCCTTCACAACTAACTATTTTGATAAACAATTTTATAATTGCGTTAAAAAATGACACGTTACGGCATTGTTTTAAACGCAAAAGCGTGAAAAAATGAACCGCTACGGTACTTTTTTCATGCTTTTTGACCGATTCAGAAATTACATTCTTTATGCAAATGAATTAATTAAAACGGAATATAATAGCGAACGTAGAAAAAATGATTTTTTTAATTCAGACATCTTATATTGCGTATTAAAAAACGGGGATAAAATAATTATAAGTGGAATTAACCTTATTTGAAACTGTAAGATGTAGAAAACAAACGATAGGCAATTGTTTACGAACAACGCCAACTGGCTGAGGTACCGCAAAAATCAACACCAGCTTTTCATATTCAGATGACGAGTCAGACTCATCCACAGTAACTTCACCCAAGTAAAAAATTTACGAGTATTACTCGTCAAATGTACTCAAAGGGTTAAACTGAAATTAAAAATTAGTTGGTGATATTGAGCCAACAAATTTTATTTTTCTCCCAATATATGGTTCTTGCTTTTGTGCTATTTACTCCCCTACCTATTTTTTGCTATTTTTTTATATTTGATTTGTTTTGAAATATCTTTATTCAATAAACTACGCATAAAAATCAACGCATTTTTTTAAATAGGAAAAATTCTCTCTCGAGAATAAAATTTGAATCAAGCCAATGGTTAAAACTTATATATAATAATTTATCATTGTACACAACAAGTTTTTGGATGTTTAGTAACAACACGACGAGAAGAAAATTATTTAATCCTCTGTATAAATCTTGAGAAGTCTATTTAGAAAACTACCCTCATTTATATATTTCCCAATCATTAATCGTCTATACTTTGAAAGATTTTTATATTTTACAATTTTCTCTCAAATATCTTTTCATTAACTTTTCACGCCATTATACCACAGCTTAACTAGAAATCAATTTTTTTACCTATTTTCTTTATTATATTATAAATAACCATGTTAAAAGCTTTATATAAAATACTGTTACGCCATCTATAAGTAACATAGTATGCTACTTGATTAATTACCATTAAATGATCAATCGTTTTTATGTTGATTTGTCATTAGATCAATGTATTGTTATCAGTATTTCAATTTACTGTTTAAAGCAAAAATATATTTTTATACAATTAAAGAAAATAGGTAGGCAACCAAAAAACCATTAATTTGCCTAGAGATATTACAGGTAATATCTCTATGTTAATTTGCACTGTTTAATCCTCAAATTCAAATTTACATTTTACAACGACCTACCCGATATACTAATCACATTAGTTCAGCGTTTCCCAAACATTTTTGACCGCGGCCCAGTACGAGATTTTAATTTTTTCACGACCTACCTTATAAAACAAACATTTGTATACAAAGAAATTTTGATTTTTGATAAAAATCAAAATAATTATATAACAAAAACGTAAATAATTCGACACATCGGTTATCTTCATTCGAAAGTTTTACATATTATATTGACCTAAATACAAGGTTGGTGATGTTTTTTATCACATAATAATTTCAAATTAGGTTCGACATCTAATATGTTTCGATACACCAAGGGTAAGACCGCATTTTCACATGCATAACTACGTAGTGCCAAAAGCATTAAAAAATGTATGGCTATGGTATCCTATAAACGTCGTCGGCCGCGTACAGAGTCACGCCGAACGCCACGTCACTTTGCTTACTACAGAAATGTACTGTTGCCTCTGATGTTGGCGTGTAGATACTGTAGGCGCAATTCAAACGCTTTGCGCGGCATCTCTAGTTATTTCTAATCATTGCAGAGTAACGTTGTATTTGGCGTCAACACAAAATGTCAAAATTAGATAAAGACAAAGACGAACTATTGATTGAATTAATCCAAGGTTATTGTGCATTATATAATAAAAGTGACAAACAATTTCTTCAGGGGATATGGGTTTAGTACACCTTTTTGATGGCATTTGTATTATAAATTCCCAAACAAGTTCTACGATGTTTGAATTGTTCTTGATTGACACGAAAATATTAAATCATCTTGTGTCTCCTCTTCTTCATTCACTGTTATGAATGAGACGTCGACGTTCGCGTATTAATTGGATTGAACGCTGATTTTGGGTCTGGTGTTCAGACTTCAATTGGAACGTTTACACTAGTCGGGCGCCGCATACAGCATTTAATAGAAGACCGAGGCCTATCGCTTTGACGTTTATCCTTGGATATTCCTTTTGACAGCGCAACTCAAAATTTATTGCTTTTTCTTAAGATCGGTACCGCATGAAATTCCAATTAAATTATTAACTTCTTATTCACAATATTAAGCATTTCTTCCTTTTCAATATCTACAGATAAATGACATCCAATCCACATACATTACTGACCATTCTACAGGAAAAAATTAAAGAGAAAAGACGGGGAAAGCTACCCCAACGTCTTTTGTTTTTGCAGGACAACACCCCTGCACACAAATCTCATGTTGCCATGCAAAAAATTCGTGATTTAGGTTCTGAATTACTAGAACACCCCCTTTATTCACCAGATTTGGCACCGTCCGACTATCATCAATTTCCTCAACTGAAAAAAGTTGAAAACGTTGTAAATTTTCTTCCAACGAGGAGGTAATAAAAGCTGTGGAGGTCTGGTTTACAGAGCAAGAAGATTTTTTTTTGAA
The DNA here is from genome assembly GCF_026250575.1 of Diorhabda carinulata. Taxonomy (NCBI): domain Eukaryota; kingdom Metazoa; phylum Arthropoda; class Insecta; order Coleoptera; family Chrysomelidae; genus Diorhabda; species Diorhabda carinulata. The sequence continues at coordinate 22,188,763 of NC_079462.1, read as the reverse complement.
AGGTCTAGAGACGTTGCAGGTTCGCTGTAATAAATGACTCCAATTAAAAGGAGAATATGTTGAGTAATAAAATATTTTGACATTGAACTTTTATTTGGTTTTATAGTAGGCTGAGAATTTTTCAATATATCCTCATATTTAATAGCTCCGGATGTTCTGGATTTGAAACTAACAGTGTTTCCAGATGTAAATCTTCTTCGTGATCCTAGTTTGAATGGGTTTCAATAAATTTAGGTAATGTTTCAAAAGATTCAAAATTTTCTTTCAAGAGTCGTTTCCATAAATTGAATTTTTCAATTATTTAAGTAATTTTTTCCGAATATTTGACCCAAAGCCTTTGAATTCAATAAATTGATTGTATGTCGCATAAATAAGCTACTTTTATTAACCACTCGAAATCGTGGAATTTAGCCTTAAATCGAAAAGTTTATTTAGATGCTGGAAGTCTGCTATTTAATCGACGAAACCTAAAGTATTTGAAAAATTGTAACTTACGTTAAAGTTTTTTTTGTATTTACAATTTTTCTGCGACCTGGTACTGGGTCGTGACCCATATTTTCGGAAACGCTGTACTAGCTCATAAGATGAAATATTGAGTAATTCATCGGAAAAGTTGAGTGTATCACACGTGTGGAAATTGCATATTTAATACTTTTGTGACAAGATGATATACCACCAGCTACAAGCATGGAGATTATTCTATTTCCCGCATACATTGCGCAATATATTATTTTTGTGTAGATTGTTAAAATATAAATTTATTATTATTTATTATTAATTTGCATTTCATTTATTATTTATTATTATTTTTATTCACTTTATTTTTATTTTCTCCCCAGGGCACAAATAGTATCTCAATAAACTTAAAAGTATACCTTAGCTATATTAAAAAAATATTCCAGTGATGTACAAATTACAAAGGACGTTGCCAAACAACAAACTTCTCAAAAATTGGAACGTCCACGTTCACTAATAATCCAACCAGAAGAATCTATCAAAAAAGAAGACGAACAAATCGAAGAAAAGGAGCTAGAAGATTTGGGCAACGGCCCAAATCCGATAGAAGATGTTTTAGATTCCTTGGAAATGGGTATGGAAAAACTGGAATTGGGAAGTGTTGAAAAAAGTAAGGTTAAGGGTACAACGGAAAATTTTTTATGCGGTGATGAAGACGGACCGTCTCCTAGAAAGACTCCTAGTCATTTAACTGAACAAGGATATTTTGATTTAAAATTTTATCATAATAAGCTATGGTAAATTATGTCAAATAAATCTTCCGTATGTGTTCTAGTTTTTTTATGACATGGAAATATTTTGAAATGTTAATATAGTACTCCACGGGCGTGAATGTAAATCATTTTTCTTATTTGTTTGTCTGAAAAATGCATAAAATTATTAGAGTTTAAATGTATATGTAACGCAAAATGAATGACCGACAAAAAAATAACCGATGACTACAGTGCACAAATTCTTTATTCTGGAAACTATAACATATGGTGACATTTATAAATTAAAACAAAAATAGCAAGTATATTTGTAAAGTAAGTTACATTTCCATTATCCAGCTCGTAAAATTGGGAAAGACAAAACAAAGTTAAACAAATTAAACTCATTGAAATATCTGTGAAAAGAACGTAGAAATGGCGATGGTATGAAGATTGGTTTGACAGTTTAAAGAATAAGACTCGTATAGAGCTTCGACTCTTCAACTGCCAATCATATTCATAAACGACAAATGACGTTTACAATGATTTAAATATAGAAATAGATTCCGTCAATCTATGATAAAAATAACTAATATGAAATTATTATCCAATGTTTACATTATTGGCTTCCATCATCAATTAACATATATTTGAACTATTCATATTTATGTTGAAGTTATTTTGAACTATTAGGCGATCACACATAAAAGTAAATTATTTTTATGAAAAATTATTTCTTATATAAATTTCGTATTCATCAACATTAACATCTGCATGATTATAGGTTTTAGATGAAGGTAATTTCAATCAAAAGAATTGATATTTCAAGGTTATCTAATATTAACATCTGCATAATTATAAGTTTTAGACTAAGTGATCTAAGCAACTTTGACGTTTTTGACCATCTTTTCATGACAGAGGTAGATCTCTGATGACAAACTGAGAGATTGCATTACATTATGTTTCGATATATTGTAAAAGTGGTAGATTTTTTCTATATCTGCATTTTTTTTAATTCAAAATGAAACTTACTTTACTAACAACCTTTGTATTCATGTGAGTTTAAAAATGTTTGGATGATTAATGGATTATTATCAATTTGTAGTTTCAATTTTCCATATGTAATTTTAAATTTGAATTTACGTATTTCTTCTTAATGTACTCAATCGAAAGTCATCATGTAATTATCTAATTATTAATCTAAAACTTTTGGAGTCACCGAATGTTTTGTAAATTGCATATTTTGTAATATTAGATTCATCTGTAGTTTCATTAATTCATTATCAGAATTCTTCAAGATTTTGTGCGTTACTGTAAGGTGAAAATCTTCAGCTCAAATCAGTCATTTAAGTAAACATTTAAAAAATATATTCTTAAATAATATGAAATCAACTGAATGACAAAATTAAAAAAAAAAATATCAGTTGAAATCAACAAAAGAAAAATGACGCTTTAAAGTAGGGATAGAGGGCATTTTTTTTTATTTAGATTTATTTACTGTAATAAATTCAACTTTATCCAGCTTTTGTGATGCACGATTAGATTAGAAAATATGTAGATAAGTTTTATATATTTTTTTTATTTAATTTAATCATAATTTTGGAAATTGTAAATACTTAATGGGCCCAAATGGTTGTAAAACTTTTTTTAAATTAGGGAATTATCGGAATCATAGCAATTTTATTAATCCGATTTTATTTGCTCTTACTTCTAATAAAGCCGATTTGCTGGTATTTCTCATCTGAATTTTTTTTATAAAGTGGTGATAGTTGATTTTTATTTTTTATTCACTTGAAAATCAAAGGCAAGGGTACACAAAATGACATTAAAAAATTTTAATCACTCATTTAAAATGCACCCTATATACCTGTACCTATTTTACAAATCTATTAGCAGAGAACCAAAACATCATTTTTTCTAATAGACATAAACCAAACCTTTTTTGACAAAAGGCAACAGTTAATTATTGTAACGTAGCAATTATTAAAATAAAAAATTAGTGCTTTATTAAGGAACAGCTTGAAGCATCATTTTGGCCGGAGGTGATCAAGATGCCGTTTAAAAAGTAATGTTGGATGATATCCATTTAAATTTAACCAATTTTCTGATAGGGATTTAAAATTAAAGTTTTGTTTCTTCAAACAACACAATATTGTCTCCATACCGAAAACGAAATCTCGTATTTGGACAAACAGCGCAGTAGGCCTTTAGGCCCATGGCTTGAAGTCACTATACTGCTTTTATTCCTTACATTCATCTAGCCATGGTCGCACTCTTCTTCTTTTTGCGCCTTCTTCACTTGTTAAGGCTTCTTTCACCCACCTGTTTTCTTCCATTCTGGCTATATGCCCTTACTATATAGCCGATCTCTGCCTGACCATATAACCTTTAAACCTCTACATTCGTTCTTTTTCTACATTCATCTTGTTCCACTTGAATCCTTTCTTATTCGTGACCCAACATTCACTAACATATAACACAGTAGGTTGTCCCATAAATTCTTAGCTTCGTTACCGTTGAGATATCTTTGGAGTTTGATAAGTTTCCTAGATCTCCAACTGTTTTATTGCTTCTTGCCAATCTATATATTGATATACTGGGTATGTTAATTTTCCCAGATATTCACAATTTGGCCTAAAATGACAGGTAAATCGATACTAACATTTTGCACCGGTCTGATTATTGAATTAAAGTTACCTAAATGAAAATAAAGATATTTCATTATGAACAAGGTGGTGTCGAAATATTGATCTGATGACAGTATTGACAAAGATATATTATTTAATATTTCGACGGGTAAAGCTGCATCTAAAGAAGGCAGGCTATCAACAAAAATTAAATTTTATCTCGGAAATCTCTTAAACTCGCGCAAGATTTAATAAACATACAAAATGAAACATAATTTGCAATTTTGCTTTTCAATGTATGACTAAAGTCCTCAGTATCAACGACAAGTACAAGAAGTATATTTGAATATGGAATGAGCCTTATATGTGCGCTTGTTGGCAATTAGTCTAAACAAAAAAATTAATCTCGAATATAGTTTGACTTTTCCACAACCACAATTGCAATCTGCTCGTTTTTCATGTACTGGAGAGATGTTAAAAGTCAATACTTATAGAAATATGTTTAACAAACTCTACAGAAATACATTTAATTTTTGATCGCTACTTACCACAGTCAAAGATTCCGAACGTGAAAGCAGAAAAGAATTCAAAACCTCAACAAACTAGACCAAGCATTTTTTTGCAAAGCCTTAAAAATTATAGTGTTAAAGAAACTTTGGTGCTGTTTATGACTGATTATTGGAAAAATGACCATTTGACAATAATAATCAAAAATTAAAAAAATCTTTTTAACCGTCTTAAGTTCATGAAAATTCCGAAAAAAAACTAATTATGAATGTCATCACGAAGAGGCAGATACAAAGATTATTTTTCGTGCTTCTAAAACGAAACCAGGCTCAAGAATTTTAATTAAAACTTCTGATATTGACGTTTTGATTATTTTGTTAGGAAATGTACTAACCTAGAGAATTTTGGATTGCCAGTCTGCAATAGAAAAAAAATAATAATGAACCTGTTGGTTGCATTAATTGCACCGATTTAGCAATGAAGTTACTTTCCGGACTGTTGCCGAAAAAAAGCATTTTTACAGCCTAGTATCCTAGTACTAAATTATAATTTATTGTTGAATTTACTATATAATTAATAAAAACCCACAGTGTACTAAACACATAATTAATTCTAAAAACTAATTTCAAAATGTTTATAAAGTGTAATGACTACAAGTCACGAATTTAACTGTACTTTTATAATAAACACACTGTTTACTATCACACTCATTATTACCAATTTCGGTCTCTGAAGAGAATAACTTGAATTGAAACGTCAGTCACTGTATTTGGAGTGCTAGTGATGTGGTATTAAAAAGTTTGTTTAGAAAGAAAATCACCAATGATTCCAGAAATTCCAACTAGTATACTTTTAGAAAATGTAATATTCAAAATGTCCAATTATCGATAAGAATATAAATTGATGCAGTCCATACAAAGTATTTGACAAATCTTGTCTCCCTGAGTCAAATATTTTGATTTTTCATTTTAACTAACTTTTAAGTAATCATTAGCTGCTTTCCAATAACATCAAAACTCAGATTACTCTTACTTGTAACGTTATAACTCAGTTCAATGCACTCAGCAATTATAATGGTGAATCACAATACGCGTTCCTTTTATTCACTAAGTAGTGACGTCATTATATAGTATAAGATACTTACATAACTGAGTGTCTGAGTTCACTTGAATATAAATGGAAAGCAGCTATTATCTCAACTGAAATCAGAATTAGCTTTATGAAATTGATCAAAAAAACTAAATTTTTAAATATTTTATAATAGCGCATTAGTTTCTACTAGACTTATAGTATTACAAACTATTTATGGAAAGAATTGACTTGTTAATAAAAATGATATTCCTAAACCAAAAAAATAAAATATTTTTTCTTTATAGAGTTGGAAGGAATATTTTACTGAGACATATTAAATTAAAAAAATTCAAAATTCAGAAAATAGAAGACTTAAGATGTGGTGTAACACATTAGGTACAGATATAACAGTATAGCACTGAATTGGTTTATTTCAAATATTGATACTTAATCCAATTAGTTACTTAACGATTGAAATGAAATAAATTGCATCAACGTCAATTTTGCAGCTATTCTATTTACAATATAACAAATGAAAAATATTTTTTTCAGGCTATGTGCCCAATTTAAAAGTGGTGTCACACAAAAACTTTAACATAAACAATTATATATGAAGAAATGTGCTGACGTCTTCTTTGAATACCATTTATATTCTTATCGAACAATGTATTCATTAGTTACCCCGAGACCAAATAACCAAAATTATATTTGGGTGCTTTTTACATTATTTAAAACCATTCCATTATTAGTTTCCCCTACGGACTTTATTAGTAAATATTTCAAATCGTGATTGTTACCAAATTTGTATTTTATATGATTTTTTTTCAATCCTATATTACTTAAAACATTAGCTTCCACACAAATCAAAACAGTATTATTATACAGTGTAACTGTGCGGATTTATGAACTAAAGAAATATTCATTCGGTAACGATACTATTTATATTAGGTATGATAATTTTGGTACAAACTGAAGGGTCGTGGAAAGAAAGGATCGAAATCACATTATATAAATTCTAAGTGAATCGAAGCAGAAGACAAAAATTGTTTCTATTACGATTAACTTGAACAATACCTAATTCTGTTCAAATAATGAGGAAAAAATGGTAGAAATGGACTATAATGTTTTTCCTTAATTTCTTATACCTTTTGATAAGTTAATGTTTCTAAATCGTCTTGATTTTTTTCTACGAGCGCGTGGACGAGATCGATTTCTACCTGATTAGTAACTTAAAACAGCGTATATATTTCCTAAATAATATTTTATCTAAAAAAAACTAATGTCCTTAACTCGATTGAGCAGGCAATGGGATTGATTCCTCCACGACCCTTCAATTTTAGAATATGAATGAATAAGTTTATGGTAGCGCGAAAAAGTTGTTAAGTTGGCAGCTGTACAAAGAAGTCGCCAACTCAATATTAAATTATTGTAATTGAAAGTTGGTAAAACTTATTATATTTTTAACTTATTGATGTGTTTGTTATATTTTTAGTTCTTTCAAAGATATTTCTTCTTGATTAACTACTTGCAAACTGATTGGCAAGTTGTAGATTGGCAATAGTGAAATGAATAGTAACAGGGTTGTATTTTAAAAAAACTTTATTTTGATTTTCAATCGTATTAGAAGTCGATATATTTCATATAAAACTATTTACGCTTCTATGCTTGCTTAAGTTTTAAAAATACAGTATATTTTCCAACTATTTCATCCCATCATTGCAAATATTTCATTAATTTTATAGTTATGGACACTTCACAGACTTATAAGGGCATGTTGGATATTAGTTGTCGTTTGCTCTTATAAAATGAAAAACATTGAAATACAATCATAGTTGCCATTTGCCGATCGGTGACTTTCAACGTAAACGAATTTTATCTTTCCTGTCAGCCGTTCGTATCAACTTTCGTAGCAAGAGGGCGACAACTGCTAATTTTTTTTTTCAGCATGCTTTACCTTGTTTATAATCTCTTCCATTATGATGCTGAACATGATCGGGCTGAGGCTGTCTCCTCAGATGAAATATCTTGGAAAGAACTATGAATATAATGAATCTGAATTGTTTTTATAACTACTAAACATATATATCTAAATTTGTGCAATATTCTGTTCTTTATTAATGTATTTATTTTTTTAGCAAAATATATGTGTACTTCTAAATTTTTTTTCTCCTTTTTTCCCTTTTAGTTTAATTCCTTTTGCATCTTTATATTTTCTTATTTTTCGGAATTTCAGTAAATGTTGGGTTAATTCTTGGTCTCCAATTTTTATTCATTTTCATTGGAGGCTCAAGGTAGAAGCTGGTTTCTTATTATTGTTCAATTAGAATTTATATAATAAAATTAGAAGAATCAAAAGCTCTAGGTCAAAAGCTTTGAATACCTTGCCTTTTGTAGATTAGTATTAAATCAAATCTGATATCTTTAGACTTAGTAGTATCACTTTTACTAATACATCTAGATTTTAGTAAATGAACTCATTAGGAAACACTGGAAATACCTATCTGCATACACTGATGTACAGAATAATTTGATTATAGAATTAATTCATTACTTATTTGGATCAAGTTACTTTTCTTTCAATGACAGACTCTACAAACAACTGGAAGGCACAGTTATGGGAAATCCTGCTAGTCCAGTTTTGGCAAATTTGCTCACGAATGATCTGGTTACTGAAATTTTGAGGCAACTTCCCTTTCCAGTTAGTTCTGTGAAAATTTAGATTGATGATTCCATTCTAGTCAATACAACGCCCCAAATTGAGAGTAATATGTACATTTAACTCCCTATCATCTCAATCTCAAGTTTATCCTATTCATTTATATATACATGTATAGGTATTTATATTGTTACACGATCTTATTATTGTTTTATTCCTAATTTCATAATTTTTTGTTTACTTGTTTATCTTCATCAACATTGAGTTATAATGTACCATATATTTTTAGCCTTGATAAAGATCAAATAAAAGATCGAAAAGTTGGCATTTTAAAAAACTCTTGGACAATTTTATTTTCAGTACTCAACACGCAACACCATTCGAAATTAAATCAAAGTTAGGAGGTAAATTATGTGACAAGTTAGTATACAAATACTTCATGGAATCAAACATAAGAACATTTATTGAAATATTTGATAACAAATTTTTATCACACTTTTATAAACTACTTAAAACATTTTATTTGTGACCTTCAAAAAACGGCAAAAAATTATATTTGTATAATACTAAAAATTAAATATTTGAGATAAACAGGTTATTTATAAAACACTAACAAAAACCTACTAATTTATGAAAATAATCAAATGTACAGATTACTTAGAAGTGTCTTTGATAATCAAAGTTAAGACGTATTCGCTTGTTTTACAATTAAAATATCTATAGTGCAAATATAGTTAACAAATTCAAACATGGTACTCTCCACCGTCTAACTTATCATCTGAAACAATATTAAGTAACCATCTGGCGGTACTATCTTGCACCCAGAGTAAATCAATCAACAATCCATTTAAAATACCCAATAAGACACCTCCTAATATATCCATGATATAATGCCTATTCATCAAAATTCTACTAAGGCATACTGCTATACTCCAAACTATAAATAGAGGTATTAAAGTGAAATGAACTGGCCACAACCAGGTGAAGAAGTATGCTACAAAAACTGATCTACTGGCATGTCCTGAAGGAAAGCTGAATACATCCATGCTTATATTTGCAATAGGGTCATCATAGATGTTTCTTGGTGGCCTTTTACGTCGGAAATAGGCTTTGGCAACAGCTACCATAATGATATCAATAAAGAGCCCTGCAATAAAGAACAAATAAATCATACATTTTTTATTTGGTGGAAACTTAATTTCATTGCAATATTTTCCAAGATTAAAAAGCAAATTTATAAATGAATTTGCAGAGTATCTATGCAAAATCACATTAAACTACCATAATACATAATCGGAAATGCATTTTGATAAATGATTTATGCAGTTTGATATAATCTAAGAAATAGTTACCTAGAAGTATATTAACTTGTAACTGCACCAAGCTGGGGTTATTGAATAACCACGTAAATGCAATCCAAAAAGCAAACCATGGGATTCCATGACAGGATATCTACAATACATATTATTGTTTAACATGTAGGTATAGTTTATAACTTTTATCCCACTTTATTCCAAAAATTTTAATAAAAGAAAAATGGCATTGAATCTTACTTCTAATGCTTTACAATAAGTTGTAAGTGTATCAACAACAATAAGTTTGTTTATCCAAGTTAAAAACTCATTAGTTACGTAAGCATCATATTTGAGTAGCTGTTGTAAAGCCGGTGGTACACGACTGGTTTTGAGCTGAAATAGAAAATTGTAGTCAATTAAGATGTATTTTTCAAACATAGGACAATTATTCATTTACTCACTTCAGACATCTCCAACTATATTATATAGATTACTAATATATTTTTTAGAATTGCACCTTAATGAGTCACATATAATTTAAATAATTTACATTGTGTAGTCGATATGTAGACAGATGAACAGATAATAATAACCATAACATTTCATTATTCATAAATTAGGTTATCTGTCAATTGGTTGACATGGAGCTACTAGTCAATGACAGTTGTTCTATCAGTGCTAATGTCAAACTGTAGATTGCAGTTTCGTGACGTAATTCTTTTTATAGTGTGTTCCTATATTCCAATGCTGAGATTATGTAATATGAGACACATTCCTATGTGGTAGGCAACTAACTTAACGTTCGTGATGTTTGACAAACCCAGTATTCATTTAGTCAATGATCTAAAATGTGATTATATACTAACCTAATTGAAAGAAATCGATCTAATAGCGCTCTTTTGGGCAAATTCTATAATAAAATATCTACGAAAAGATTGTGGTAGGTAAAATCAATTATTGGAAATATGTTGTTTGTGGGTTTACAATTTTAGTTAGATAAGTATGAGGGCAAATGATTTGGTGATTAGCTGTAGGAGAGAATATTAATTTTAAGAGTTTACGACGTACTCCCAATATAATCGAATACATTTTGCAAGTAGTAATCAGTATTCAAAAAATCATAGATTAAAGAGACTCTAGCTACCCTCCCTATATATAAATCATTTGAATATTATGGATAATTTGAATTTACTATTAGAAATTGTTCGATGCTCAACAAATTAGCATAATTATTTCTGAACAATTCGCTGACGTAAATCATCTATAGATTCCGGTTGATTGGCATACAAATATTTCCATAAAAACGATTTAAGGACATTAAACAGGGTATTTTCAAAATTTCAACTGTAATTGTTAATTTTCTAAATGAACTACAGAAGTTTAAAGGCGACATATATTGAGCAACATTGAGATTCTACATTAAACGATTTGACTGTTTTTGTATTGATTAAAACATCGTTTCGCTGGATGACTAGACTTGAATACAGTCGATTAGGCATGAAATTTGACATGTTAAATTAAAATCATCCCCAAATCTCAAGTGATTTACATTTTACACATTTTAAGAATCCTCTTCATCACTAGACTTTGAAAATGTACGAGATGTTTTATTAAAAAAAATGTTACCAGAGAAAGCATTTTTCCCTTATTTTATGAATGTGATGAAATAAATAAGATACAGAGCCTACTGATGAGATATCTGAGGAAGATAGAAGGTAAAACGAGATTGGACAGAATTAGAAATAAAAAAATTTAGGAACAAAACCTATCGATACTAAAACAGAAAAAGCGCAGCTAAGATGGTTTGGACATATTTAAAAAATGGCTAGAAAACAGTTGAAACAGGGGCAAAGAAAAAGCTTTGTATGAAATAAGACGGAAAAAGTAATGGATAGAGGAAAATGGAAGATTGTTTGGAGAGGTCACACTACATCTTAGCTCGACTCCACATACGCCTTACACCCTCGAGGGTAGAAAGGCTTTGATCAAGGTGAGATCATTGTGAATAATAGATCAAAGAAAATATGATTAAATATTAATTTAGGAATTGTAAGTTTCTTCTAATCTTAAATTAACGAAAATACACATCAGCAAAACTATAAGGGCAATTTTCACCTCGTAAAAAATAGTAATTGAATTTGTATTTCAGCAAATTAAGGAGTGCTGGTAAAGAGTAGATTATAGAGAAGAGCTCACCGTGATATTTAGCAGTATTTATTGGATTTGAGAGAAATCCTGAATCACGTGGATTTTTGTTCGGCTGGGCATATTTTTTCAATGCGGACATCTGTCATTTGTCAACCTCTTATCTGCATTGTTCTTAGGTGATAAATTTAAGTATTTTTTCTCAAAATGTGAACGAGTCAAGATTATTGAGAAATATGAAAATAGCTTTTGGACTTAAGCGACCAAAATATCAATTTTAGATCAATCTAATTTATAAGTTTTTTGGAAACATGTTTTTTGTTTGTAAATGGTACCAAATCGACACGTGTGCAGAGAAATTTTTGAGGATTCTATATTTTGCCAAAATATTTGAACATACAAGTTTACCACAATTTATTAGGGGACACTTTTCATTCCGTCCTCAGAGATATAATCTAAACTTTTACCAAGAAGACGATGTGTGTCCACATTATAGTTGGCAATATGTTAATGAACGATTTCATTAGCGGTAGAAGAAGCTTTATTAAATAACATGCAATATTCCCAGATTTAACACCATTGAATTATTTGTGGGGTTATTTAAACAAAAAATTTATAGAACCAAGAATTAACTAAACTGATGCTCTATAAATTACTTATTATAAAATTGTTTGGTGTCAATATTATGATCCTCTTTTAAGTAATTACCTTTAGCATCAATACACTGACTCCTACAGCACTCTCGTTGTTTGGATGTATTTAATCGATTTAAAATGTATTCCTTTTACGACGTTTATGATTTTAGATCAGCGAATAGGGTAACTGGTAATCCTGAAATCTTTCTGGAAGCTAAAAAATGCGTCACACTCAACTCGAATAGTGATGCAGCGTAGTTACATAATATAGGGTAGTTTTTCCTCGTCTGAAATGTTTATTTTTGTACAGAGCGAAGTTTTGAGCTAAAATCTGCCTTTCGCACTTGTAGGGGGTATGATGCAACACCCAATTGGTTCCGATATTTTGGCGCACCCTTCTGTTGACCCTTTTTTGTCTATAAAGTACTTTGTGATAGAATACTTGATACATGCTTTGCAGGTGGAACGAACTCCTTCCCTTCCTTCCCTGGCTGTCAAAGAATCTTTCCTACATGCTCTTGGGAGCTTTCTTGTGGTCTTGGATCATTTGGTGTTGACACTGTTGACAATGGTGCTACATTTTGGGATCATAATAAAAAATTTGATCTGGTTGTTGCGGATATTGAATGTTTACATTTCATGCCAAAACACTTTTAATATTTTTACAATGAGCTCCAATCGCCGAATCGCCTAATTTCGTATAAAATATGATCGCGCTGTCCAAGATTTTGCTTCTCCATTTTTGTGAAAAACATTATTAAAACATATGTATTTATCCCGTAGCTTATGGAAAACAAATTATAGAACGCGGCTAGAAAAAATATGTGTGGATAGAGCAGGGTGACTATCTTATATGGAACAAGTTTCGTTGTTTTAGGGTTACGATAAGCGTGGCAAAAATCAGTATCATTATCAGACCTCGTAGTACCTGATTACGTAGGAACCTTAAATGCTTTGAATGTTGTGATGTTTTCATCACTTTTAATTTAGCTCATTTTCGTTACATTTGTTTTTGCAAATTCGCTACAATAAGACAATAGAAAACCTCAACCGTTGAGTTTTTTGTAATTCACTCTGTACTTTGATGGATGCTTTATTTCGTCTTACGGTAGTTAATATAATCAATAACTTACCTTGAAAAGTAATAGGAGTTTTCTATTTCTATATCCTCGTTTACTTCAATATTTAAACTATTTTCCTATCCTACTGATTTTGTATTTTTCGTAAATAAATGTTGGGAGACAGGAAACTAAAGTTGTTTCTATTCATTACAATATTTTACTATTACACAGGCATACAAAAAAATTTTTTTTGGGTGCCTAGTATTTTTGAGTTGATTTTAACTATATTTTTATTGCTGAATCTAAATATGAAAGCAGCTTTTCTGTATCAGCTCTAGATTTTTAGATAAATTCACTTATCTATCAATGCTTTTTTCTATTCAATACTTTCAAGTATGAGTGTTGTAAAATTTATACAGGGATAGATTCTTGTATATTTTCCTTATTGTCAGTCTTCTTTTGTAACAAATTAAATTTAAAATAATAATATTTATGAAATAACTTATTATTATTTCAAAAAATAGTTATTATTTTAATTCATTTATTACAGAAAGAAGACTAACAATATGAGATATATAACTGATTGGTTGACAAACTGTTAACAAGTGGGATTTAATCCTACTTATTAGTATCATCCAGTTAGTTCCATAGAAATCCGATAGATGGAGCTGTCCAGTATTTGAAGTGACCTTCAAAACTTCAACTGCAGTTGAGAGCTCAGGTTAGTTTGTGAATTCCCGCGGTGCAGATAGATAGAAGTTAGCGTAGTATGAAATTTCTCGTTAGTAACGAGTTGTTGAAAAGTAAATCTAAAACGTAGATTGTTTGAATAGAAATAAAATGAGTTCAAGTAGAAGAAGCTTTGTACATCATCCTGATATTTTTTGCTACATATGCGGAGAATACACATTACTGGAAAACAGAAAAACTATTAGTGACTTAGTAAAGAGGGCTTATCTTGGATATTTTGGTGTTAAGCTTGGTGATCAGGATAAAACCTGGGCACCACATATTGTCTGAAATTAAATGTACCGATGGTTTGGAGAGAACCAAAAAATAACTTCGATGACTGTTATTTCTGCCTAGTAAATATTACTAGAATCAATCGAAAGAACCGTAACAAGTGGACTTATCCAGATTTAGTCTCTGCAAGACGCCCTATCCCTCACTCAGAAAAAGTGCCAATTCCAACTTTTCTCCAGCTACCAGAACTCTGTGAGGACACATATTGTCTCTCTGATCAGAATTCTGACACTACTGAAGGTGACAGTGATTTTGAAACGATATCATCAAGATGGGTTAAATGACCTCACTAGAGATCTCAACCTGTCGAAAGAAGCTTCTGAATTACTGGCTTCCAGGTTGAAGGAAAAAAAGTTACTTGAACTATCTGCTACCTTTTTTCTCTGAAGAGCAAAATCTTGTATTTTGTCATGCTATTAGAGAACTCCTGGTAAAAGTGGGTCTTTCTGAATATTTTCCGGATGATTGGCGCCTATTTATTGACATCTGTTCTGTGTGTTCTTCTACATAATGGGAACAAATATGGCTCAATACCAATTGCTCACTCAACGAAAATGAAACAGCAATATGACATCATAGCGTTGGATTTGGAAAAAATAAAGTATCATGAACACCAATGGGTGATTTGTATAGACTTAAAAATGGTAAACTTTCTCCTTGGACAGCAAAGTGGCCACACCAAGTATCTTTGTTTCTTGTGCCTATGGGATAGCAGAGACAAAACCCAACACTGGATTAGAAAAGAGTGGCCTAGGAGAGAAAACATGGATGTTGGGGAAAAGAATATCATCAATAATCCTTTAGTTCCACGAGAGAAAATCATCTTTCCACCACTGCATATCAAGCTGGGGAAAAATGCCTTAGCTGAGTAAAGAAAAAATTAAAGCTGGGATATTTGATGGCCCACAAATAAGACAGGTGATTAAAGACCCTGATTTCATAAATTCAATGATTGAGATTGAACAAAAAGCCTGGAATTCATTTGTTTCAGTTGTCCAAAATTTTCTGGGTAAACACAAAGCTGAAAACTATGTTGAATTAGTCAATGAGATGATGAATAATTTCAGATCACTTGGGTGTAACTTGAGCATTAAGGTGCACTATTTACATAGCCACTTATACTGTTTTCCTGATAATTTAGGCGACATTAGTGAGAAGCAAGGTGAAAGATTTCACCAAGATATAAAATGTATGGAGGATCGCTATCAAGGAAGATTGGATACTCACATGATGGCAGATTACTGCTGGGCTTTAAAACGGGATTGTTCTAAAATACATTCAAGAATGTCACGCAAAAGAAATTTCCGAAATATTTAGTGAGTAATTGGTTTATATGATGACTTTTTCTGTTTTCTATTGTATATAATAAATAATATCTGTAATATCTGAGTAATATAATAAAAATCAGTGTTATTTGTCAGCGATTATATGTTTTCCATTGTCCCATTTTAATTAACTGAATATTAGATTAATCGCAAGAGCATATTCGACCTCCTATGTAAGAGGTTTGTAAGGGTAACGCAACAGTTATTGACCATTAGACGTTCGGAAATAACAAAAGTGGTACTCTACGTTGAGATCCGATCATTTTGATTTGATACATCTAACTCCCATCGAACAGAAAGACCAATAACATTAGACAACGTCATGTTAAGGAAAAGAATAGAAGCAAATCGATGTGAGACAATAAAAAAAATCTTAAACGCCCTTAACCAATCTTGTTTGACCATTCAAGAGCATTAGCGTCAGATTGGAAAAATGAGCAGAACAGGTGTTTGGGTCTCACAAAATCTGAAGAGAATAAAGCCAACCAATCTATCACATGCCATGTACCCATTGTCTCATCCACCGTACTCGCCGGATATTGTGCTTTCGGATTTATATCTATTTCGATCGCTACAAACATTTTTTACTGGCAAGAAAATTGACAATTTGGATGATGACCAAAATGCCAACTCGAGATATTTTAATCAACAACCAATTAATTTCTATTTATCCGAAATTGAAAATTTGCAGACTAGATGGCAAAATATTGTCGATATCGAAGGTGATTACATTATTGATTAAAAATAAAAACTTATTTGTTCGAATTTAATTGAAAAAGCGGCACTACTTTCCTTACGTATTATTAATCGAATTAAGAATTGAACTAAATAAACACTGAAATTTCCTCGTATATTAGGATTTGAATTGTAACACAAAGAAATTTCCATTTTATTATTGCGACAGTCTTGCTTAAAACCAAACAAAAAAGTAAGAGCCTACCTGTTTTCAATGTCATGACGTATCGAACATATCAAGTGTAATTGTTATTTAATTTATACTTTGTATACTGTTATTTTTTGTGTATATTTATACTTAAAATCTTATTTTGATCAGTGCTTGTTCAAAGTATACCTACCATTTACAGTATGATTGAAAGTAGTGTATTAGTTGATGGAAACAATGAAATTTCCCAACAATTTCAAAAATGTATGGAAAATTTGAAGAATTTAGTGAAAAGTAAGTACAACTTTAAATGTAAAATAATTAGTATTGTCTGTAACTGTCATTACTATAACTTGTTTCAATGTGTAATTATGATAAATACGAAATTCCATCATAATAATTCTCATGAGGTACTTCAAAATTAAATAACTAATTTTTAGAACGGGTAATAGGGACTTGAGGACAAGATAATTATTTGCATCTTACCATGAATATAGGGTTTAGTGAACAAAAGTTTTTCATAAAATTTCCATTTAAATCATCAGCTAGCTTAGTTCGGAGAAGAAAATAACGCCTTTCCTACCTTTCTATACCATTTATATAAAACGACTGTTCTTTAAAGGTAAACTAGGTTTCTGTTTTAGTGATAACTCCTTAATTTTTATGATCATCTGAAACAGATTATTTTTTAAATTTGGCATTTTATGATTTCCGTTTCTTATGGGTCCAATAACATACAACAATAGTTACTGTTAATTGTTTGTCTCTTTTCGAAGATGGGCGTCTCAAATTATAGCCATAATCTTGCCAACCAATGATTCCATTTTTGCTTGCTTCCAATGACTTTTACTAACTTCAGTCCTCTCAGAAAACTGCCGTTTTGCTTCGCGATGCGAAAGTTCCTTTTTTGCACAAACAACGCTCTGAATAATAAATTCGTTGTTTTATTGGTGCGATTATGAGAAAACGCGATACCTATTTGGAAATAAGCTTTCCATGCTCCATTGCTCATGTAACGCTTTCATATGATATTTTCTCAATTTCATTTTTTAGATTTCTATCTTTGACCTTTTTTATGTATTCTGATGTTACCATTTATTTTGGATGTCGGGATCGTAGGACATCATCGGCAATTGAATGGAACAAACATACCAAGAAATTAATTTACGTAATTATGGATCAACTTGTATGTTAAAGTTCTTTTGTGAAAACATTAAAAAAACATTTTTGCTGCATTCCTTCAATTAGTAACATGCTAAAATCACTAAAAAAATTTCCAGAATTATAACAAAACTTGTTGAAAAAAGAAGTCATATTCATAATATGTTAATTTCTTTGTTTTTAATTTGAATTCATTTCAATAAATATGCTGTGTTATTTACACACTGTGACAAATAGAAATACTTTTTTAATTTTGAATGAATCAACAGTAAACCAGAGTTACCCAATAAATTGAAAGAAAAAAGATTTCCACCGAAATTGTGAAAATCGAAAACTTGGAGTATCGAGCCATCATCAAGTACCTGTATTTAAAAGGGTTAAGAGTTCAGCAGATTTACGAAGATATGCTTAATACCCATGGTGATCAATGTCCTTCGTATGCGACCGTGAAAGATTGAACTGCAAGCTTCAAAAGAAGTAAATTTTTCATTGAAGATGATGACCGATCGGGAAGGCCAGTTTTTGTGTCAGTCCCCGAAAATATCAATGCAGTTCATGACATGATTTTATCAGACCTTCGAATTGGGCTAAAACAGATATCTGAAGCACTGATTATTTCATACGAATGCGTTCATCACATAGTTCACGTCAATTTGGACATGAGAAAAATTGCTGCAAAATGGATCTCCAAATGTTTGAATATTGACAAAAATCGTGCAAGGGTAGAAGCATCGCTTTCGATCTGTGCTCGATTCGAAAACGATGTATACTTCGTAAACCGAATTGTTACTATGGATGAGACTTGGGTACATGTCTACGATCCAGAAACAAACAAAAATCTTCTGGAAAAGTTCTTGCTTCAGTTTTTTGGGATTGCCATGGAGTAATCATGAGATAAGGGTAGAACAATAACTGGAGATTACTATTCGACAATATTGACAATTCTACAGGAAAAGAGTAAAGAGAAAAGACGCGGAAAGCTATCCAAAGGTGTTTTGTTTTTGCAGGACAACGTCCTTTCACACAAATCTCATGTTGTCATGTTCGTGATTTAGGGTTTGAATTACTAGAACACCCCCCTTATTCCCCAGATTTGGCTCCGTCCGACTGACATCTCTTTTCTCAACTGAAAAAAAAGTTTAAAAGGTTGTAAATTTCCTTCCAACAAGGAGGTTCGCTATAATAAATGTATCTTATTAAGAGGAGAATATGTTGAGTAATAAAATATTTGGACATTGAAATTTTGTTCGGTTCTATAGTAGGTTAAGAATATATATATAATATATCCTCGAATATGTACTTAAGAGCTAGACGAATAAATAACGAAACCCTTAAAACTCACATTTTTCTAAAAGTCATCACAATACATAAGAATTGGATTGGACAGTGTTTTTTTCCAATAGTTTCAATCACATCAATCCCATAATGAAAAATACGATTTTCTTAAAAATTAAAAATATTAGATTTACTTGTGGCTCGAAATTCAGTATCTGGATTTGATGATAATTTACTTTACTAATTACTAACTTGATGTTATCTCAAAACTTTTTATAACAGAATATTTTTCTTCAAATCAATAGAGCAAAGTTTGCAATTATCATGAATAGGAAACATAGTGAGATTTTCTTCAACTTTAAATATTTTACTTTCATTATCATCATGCGGACTTGATTGTATTCATCTGCAACCAATTGGCGTAGTGTCACGGGATTTTTTATATTTATTACTTTTTTTTATGTAAAATCTCGAGTAATTCAAGGGGTGCCTGTCTGTGGATATTGATCTTAAACTTCTGTAGGTTGTAGTGCTCTGGAAAGACGTTCCTTAGTAGCTGTTTCAACAGTTTTTCACTTCTCCAAAGGAATGAATCCCCATAATTTGAAGTTCTGGGCATCTGCAGGCAAACTCGGTGTTCATAAGCCACGTGTGCCTGTCGAGTAGATATTGCAAAAACTGCTCTAGGCCGGATCACGCCGGGGAGTATCAGTAAAACAGGGTCAGATCGGCGACCTTTCTCCTATGCTCTAAGCTGTCCAAGTTTCTGGTCAATTCTGGATCGCCTATAAGTCGATAAAGATTCAAATGCTTGAATGGATTGTACAAATAAGAAGAGATCCGAAAGTCCTGATACAGAAGGTAATAGAGTTATAGGATGATCAAGAGGTCAACCTTAAGTACGCTGGAAACAAGTAATGGAGGATATTGCGGAAGTGGCGATGAGGAATTGGAGGACAGAAAAAAGTGGAACAGGTTGGATAGTGTACAAAGAAAACTCAAAGCGAAGTGATGTACTGTAAAAGAATCTACAGAAGCCGAAATGGATTAAAGGTCAATATATATATTTGATTTTTCATTGTCATTTGTATGGGAGGAATAGCCAGTTGCCCGGAAATGAGTTTTGTAGAACTGGTTCTGTAGAATGGAACTGCCATATTTTCTCTTCGCTGTTTAAGCCACACAACTATTAATATGAAAAACATGCATGACGTTTTATTGTTAGTGTTATCATCGATGGTGTAATTTAAAGTCTAGAGATTCCGAAGATAGAAGCTCTGTGAGTTTATCAGGATGGTAGTAAGTGCAGTTACGTTTTTGTACAATAAAATCATTTAAGTGTATTTGCTATATTCTAAAAATTAATTGTTTGAAGACTTACGATGTTATGCTTGATAGAGATGGAATCAATGAAAAAATTTCACGGAAATGGGATTCATATTCCTCTATCTCTGTGGTACAGATTTTCTAAGAAACAGTTAAAAATTATTTAATCAAAAAACCAAACATTTTCTATGGAAACGTGATTCTAGATAGTTATGGATTACCAAGCTTTATTAAATTCACTCTGTATGATAAATATTTTGTAATCAATACTCCAATAACTTTCATATTTTCGTGTCCATAAAGATCTACTAATTGACCAGTCAATTATTGACAATTAATCGGAAAAAACCGGACAGTTTCTAATATCAAAAAATAAAGCTATTTTATTCCATAATAAAAAGTTTAAAAAACAAAGAATATTTAATATTTTTGTAGGTAACTAAACTTTTTTTCACTTTTTAATATATTTCACATAGATGCCGCTGCTTTTAATAACTCCCTATTTCTTGATATCTTATTTTTAAATTCGATATGCAACTACTGTTTATGTTGAAAAAAACACAGAGCTCACAATCAACGCTTTCTAAAGAGAGACGATTTTTTTCGTTTGTCCAAACATTTCCCATAACACTAAATATCCTTTCTACGAAGGTATTGGATAAGGGAATGCTGCAAACATATTGCACAAGTTTCAACAAACTTGGTGCTACCTCTTTCTTGAAGAAGGTAGACCACAATCTACTGTTTTACTTTCATGTACGGAAAACACTGTGTGCTGTGCAGCCAGTTCTTAGTATAGATATTCAGGAGGTTGCTTTTGTTACCAAGGAGAAAGTAACCACAAATCTATTAATTGATCCAGGGTGGGCAATATTCCAGATTCTAAACAACTAAAAGTCTTAAAATGGTTATTTTCAAAGCTATATCACTTTGCTATGTAAACCAGAACTCTTTGGTAAACATTTAGAGCATTCGTCACCAATTGTTTAGAATGATATTCTGAAAGATAGCCTTTCTTCAAGGCATGTGTATTTTTATGCCAAAATGTGGACGCTTATTTTTTTTAAAAGGGTGTTCCTGAACTTAATCATTATATTATACAGATTATACGCTGCTGTAGTCTATTTTTCTAGCAAAAGTAAAATTTCTTGGAAAGACGCCGTAAAATTATAAGTAAAATACAAATACAGTTCATTATAAGTAGGATTGGTCTCATTTGCAATTTCGTTTTCTTGATCTGATAAATACCCCAAAGTGCTGTAGGACAATTTTCGGGGCCTTCTAAGAAATACCGTTTTAATGGTTCCCATGATGAGAGTACCCTATAAAGTGCTTTAAACAAACTTAGGCATCCTGTAGGAACGTGTCAAATAACATCCCTGTATTTACTTTCAAAGAAATCAAAGCTCTCCTTCAACTCTTCCTTTTTTTTTGCAGAATTCGAAAATTCTGCAAAAATTTTCATAATTATATGTGCTCGTCCGGTTTACCAACAATTTTTCAACCGGATAATCCTCGAAAAAACCGAACTGTCCGGTCGAAAACCGGACATCTGGCTGTTTTTCTATTTACTGTAATCCATTAATTGAGTGTGCGAAGAAAATTACCTGACTACACAGGGTAACTATCTATGAATTAAATGAATACTTGCATATACCCATTGGAGCCTGATTACCTTGTTTTGTCATAAATCTGTAACTTTTTGAGTACATTAACCATAAAATATATATGAGGCTTAAATTTGTTGGCGTAAGATTAAATAATTTAATAGTGCTTAGAGTGTTTAAATATTTGTTTTAACTTGATACAAAAGATAAAAATTTAAAAAAAATTAAACCGAATTTACTCAACAGTCGAAGTCATCGTTATTTGATTTATAATTGTTTTCAAAACAACTAGCAGTTTTATAATTTCTTTTAACATATCATCAAGCTCCCATATCTTTTATTCCTCTTTCATTATTTGTTCTATAGCTATTTTGAATATTGTTTCGTTAGTTTTGGTAAATATTACAATGAAAGTTGCCGAAAATTATCAAATGAGCAACATCCTTTCATTTTTGCTCTAATAAGCTCAATCGGATTCAATTCGCAGTCACTGGTGACAATGCTCATGTATAATATTCAGACTACACTAAAACTTCTTTCTTCAACATATCATTGTTAGTGGTAATTTCTTTTTCCAAGATCAAATCTTTTAAGAACAGTTTGTTCAGTCATTCGTCGGTAACGGAATTAATAGGAATTTAATTCAAAATTTGATAGATATTTTCGTCAACAACATCGAAATTCATTCTTGCTGATATAATATTCTGTTGATTTTGATACATATTCTAGCAAACTACCAGGTACAAAAACTTCTTCACCATCAATGTGGGTTATTATTATTTAACAACGCCGTTGATAAACCTTGTGAAAAAACTAGAATTTCGAAATGATTTGTCAGTCTTTTGTCAAAACGTATAACAGTTGTTTTCTATCTGTTCTAAATTCTAGTTTCTAGTAAAGTATGCTAGTAAAGAAGTTTGATTTTTTCACTGGAAAGGTTGTTCAAAAAAAATTCGATTTATATTTATCCATTATTATTCTCATTGTGTGCCACAACCCCCTAAACTTCAGGACCAGTCTCCTGATATACCCTAGGAGCACCAGATGGAACACACTGTATTCTAGCTATTATAAATACATTAATAATACTTCATCTTTATTGTTGATTAGATGAATTGTTATCCTTGAACTTTTTGCTTCCTGGAATAAAAAAACTGAATACATTAATTTACAATAATGCAGAGTATTTATGTATCACTAGGACATTAACTAAGTTTTTGCATGAAATTATAACTAGGTACCTAAATAGCAATGACTACGTAGTTAGAAATAAACTTTTATGATTTGATTGCATTGAATATCTCTTTTTAAGTCAAAAGTCACTCTATAATCTTCCATATCCTGCTATATTACCAAACATGATACATAGTTTACAAGAACAACAATAACAAGAACTGTCTGGCAACTTTATATATTTTTTTTTCACTAAACTTGATTTCAAGGCTTTTTACTTTCATACGTAATATTTCGCCGAAATCAACACGTGTATCTACTTTTTGTATACCTCAGATGCGGAGGACACCGTTTATATTTCGGGTATTGATAAGAAAATATAAATTTCGGACGGCTACATATCTTTGAAAAACTCACACACGAGTTAATCATTGATAAGTTAAATCTCACTTGATTTGGGCATAGCTAGTCGGAAGAAAACTCAAAATCCGACTCTTTCGTTCTCTGATCCCAAGTGATATCACCATTTTTCCACAAAAATATTCCTGTCGTGGATTTCAGCGCCATACTTCATGCTTCTACTTAGCCTGCTTTTATAAGGTTGGGAACTATAAGTACTTTCGCTTTTTACTGTTACTCTACTTATGTTAGTGCTGTACTTTGCCGTTTGTCACGTGATACTGGTCATATTGACGAAACAAGTAGTGCGTGATTCTTATTAGAGCTTTTAGTTGTGGCTTAATTTTGAGTGGCGTGCAGAAACGAACATTTTCGGCATATTTCACTTTTTTATTTCCGTAAAGAAAAGAAAGCTGCTGCTGCTGCATACAAAGAAATATGTGAAGTTCATGGTGCTGATTACTTGACAGATTACACGTGTCAGAATTGGTATCAAAATTCCGTTCTGGAGACTTGTCCCTCAAAGATGAGCAACGTTCCGTTCGTCATATAACTGTTCGAGAGATTACGAAGAAGCTTCATATGTCGCACACGACAAGTGAAAAACACTTAAAATGCCTTGGGCTAGTTAAGAAGCTTCATTTAATACAAAGAATCAACATTGCGAAATGCACATTAAATGAAATGAAATTGACCCTTTTTTGAAGAGAATCATCACTGGCCATGGAAAATGGGTCCTGTATAGTAACTTAGTTCGAAAACGATCATGGAGCAAACACGATGAACCAACGGAAACAACAACAAAAGCTTATAATGTCATTTTGGTGGGATTACAAAGGTTTTTTGAGCTGTTTCCAAAAAACTAAACGATCAATTCTGATGTTTACTATCAACAATTGATGAAACTGGATGAAACACTTAAAGAAAAATGGCTACAATTGTCAAATCAAAAAGGCTTAGTGTTTCACCATGATAATTAAAGGCCTCACGTATATTTGACAACATGTGGGGAACTATTGGAGCTTGGCTGAGAAGTGATGCCACATCCTCCATACAGCTCTGATCTGGCTTCATCTGATTACCATTTATTTCGAAGTCAGCAGAATTCTTTGAATGGTCACACTTTCACACATGACGATGACCTTCAATCGAACCTGTTTCAGTTTTTTGCTGATGAGGAGCAGGAATTTTATGAGCGTGTAATCATGAGGCTGAAAGAAAGATGGCAAAAGGTCAATGAGCAAAATGGATAATATATAATTAATTAAAAACTATTCTTTGTTAAAAAAATATCACAAAACCGAAATTACTTTGTCACCAATAATCAAAATATATCTGGGGTTTACAGATATAGGGAAGTGGAATATTAATAACTGGATATATATATATATATATATATATATATATATATATATATATATATATATATATATATATATATATATATATATATATCCGTCGAATTGAGCATTCATCACATAGTTCATGTCGATTTGGACATGAGAAAAATTGCTGTAAAATGGATCCCCAAATGTTTGAATGTTGACCATAAAAAGCGTGCAAGGGTAGAAGCATCGCATTCGATATGTGCTCGATTTGAAAACGATGTAGACTTCTTAAACCGAATTGTTACTATGGATGAGACTTGGGTACATTTCTACGATGCAGAAACAAAGCAACAATCGATGGAATGGCGACACTCTAGTTCTCCATGACCTAAGAAGTTTCGTGTCCAAAAATCTGCTGGAAAAGTTCTTGCTTCAGTTTTTTGGGATTGCCATGGAGTAATCATGATTGATTTTTTGTATAAGGGTGAAACAATAACTGGAAATTACTATTCGACATTACTGACCATTCTACGAGGAGGTAATAAAAGCTGTGAAGGTCTGGTTTGCAGATCAAGAAGAAACATTTTTTTTGAAAGGTTTAGAGACGTTGCAGGTTCGCTGTAATAAATTATCCAATTAAGAGGAGAATATGTTGAGCAATAAAATATTTTGACATTGAAATTTTGTTTGTTTCTTAGCAGCAACAGAAAAGTTATGTCCATCGTACTTTGGGACTGAAAAGTTGTTTTGTTCGTAGAGTTTATGTTACCCGGAATCAAAATTAATGCAATTGTTTATTGTGAAACTTCAAGACGTTTATGGAGAACCATATGTGTTAATCCATATCAACGCTAGTCCAAACATCTCCTCGACAATTTCAGTGGGAAATTTTTGATAAGTCGCCATACAGTCCTGACTTAAAGCCCATCTTGTTTGATCATCTGACCATCTATTTAGCTCTGCTCTTCTCCACTTACTCATTCCACCAGTATGACTTTTGGCAAACTGGTTAGTTTTCAATATTTGTTTATTTTCTGGATACTCCTTCTTCAACTTCACATACACCTTTGATATACTGGATTATATTCAAAAAATTACCACAGTACTATAATCTAAAGATCATTTTAACGCTGTTCAATCATAACCATAAATTTTTGTATGAAACTTTTTTTCTTTATAATTTTATAATGTATATTATCTACTTCAGATGCAGACATTGAAGCGAATGACGATTATTTAAAAAGATATTTATATGGAACTGATATGAACGTCGAAGAATCTTTTAAAAAGGTAAATAAAATAGAAACTTTATAGTTCTACCAATGGTTAGAGGTGAGTGTTGTGAAATTAGAATATTCCACGTGCCATATTCTTTAAAGGACTAAATCATGGTTTGGAGACGTTTTCGTGCTAACTTGATTTTATCTATACATACACGTATTGTGTTTGAAAGGTTCAAACAACAAAAATTTTTGTTTGGTTGGTTATATTAAACGTGTTATTTGATTAATTTTTCAGATAAAAAATTGTCATGATCATATGAAACAATATAAGGACTGGTATTGTAAAGATGGACCCTTGAAATTTAAAAATTTTATTGATAAAAATATAAGAATAGCACTAGAAGATTGCGATAAGGAAGGAAGACCAATCTATGTATGTAAAAATGGTAAGTCTATTCACTATCAATTTACGAGATGTGTCTATAAAGTTCGGTGAATGGTTCGATATAGCAACGATAAAACGTTATACGCGGCCGCGCTTGCACTTGACGATGCAAAGATAAGTCGAAGAGCGCCTCATAGCAGGAAGTCTCGTGGCTGTCATGGAAAACCCCGCTACGAGCAGTCGAACGTAGTCAGTGAGAAGGGTAATGTTACCGTAACACGGAGCAACGAGAGAGGACGGCAGCCATGAAGAGAAAATGTGTTTACGAATAGTTTCGAGACTGCAAGGAAACCACTGACTATGAGCCAAGGTTGGGTGGGCAATTAACAAGCAGAACACCAAACATGCGCGAGTACAAACATGTTGACAAAAGATTGGCAACTGACTGATTAAGAAATTGTGCAATAGCTAAGACCCGTTTCGCTTCACCATCTGCGAAGATTTGGGTAAAAGTATGATCTGTTAAAAATTTGTGCCACACGAGCACCATAAATCGAAACAAATGGAAGCCGCCGGAGATTTTATGATCATGTGTGATGGGGATCCATATTTTCTGCAAACCAACCTCACAGGGGATGAGACGTGGTGATATCGATGCAGATTCCAAGAGGCAATTGATAGGATGACGTCTTTCTGGACTCAATATGTATTAATGTTAAAAATTTAAGGTCAAGACAATTTTCATCACTTACTTCAAGAATGATGGAATCATCCATCAGGAATTTGTTCCCGTGGATCAAACCGTGATCGAAACAGTCTACAAAGAAGTCTTAAGCGGTTGATACGACGCATTCGGCGTGTTTGGCATCAGTTAAATAGGACTGGGCAGTTGGTCCTGATGCACTAACCGCGTGCACCAATTCTTGACTCAGCATGGTGTAAATATTCTGGATCAAACATCGAATCCCTCTGAACAGGTAATTGTCAGGTAAGGACGTGTAACATCCATTCTTCGATTAATTTCGAAAAATACACTTTCTGACCGTTTTCAGAAGCTTCATAAACGTTGTCAAAAATATTTTGTGAACATTGGTATTTTCTTTGGAAGCCAATAAAGCTAATTTATTTGTATTTTCTGTTTTGTTTTTTTTCTCTAATACTATTCACTGAAATTTTCAGACACAGCTTATAATCATTGAAGTAAATGAATTAGCGTTCGTTTAATTCTAAAGAAATTTTGATGTCAAGTATTGTAGTAGCTTTATCGGCAATTATTTGGTCTTCTTACAAAAATATACAGTATACCAATTTTACTCATGATTTACCTATTAAAGGCACGAAATGAATTAAAATATAAGTCAAAATGAAGTGTAGCCACTGCATGTTTGATGTGTGCGTTAATATTTTAATTTTTATAAATTAATTGATATTTAAAAATGACAGGCATGAGCACAGGTGAAAATGAGTCCTCGTCAATTAACATTGTCTGAACCGCCGGTGGATCTGTAAATTTATACTGTTTTCCATCCTTGTTTTCCTAAAGTATACGCTTTTTACATGATTGTTTTAGGTAACATAGAGCCAAATAATATGAGTATATTTGATGTGGTAGCAGTAGATGACGTTTGGATCGAATCAATCCTCAATGAAAACCCAGAGGTAGCTGCAAAAGGTTTATGCGTGATAATGGACATAAAAGATCAACATTGGAAACTTACAAAATGGTTGCAACCGGATATTATCAAACAAAGTATAATGAAAATAGATAATTTACCGTTCAAAAATTTCAAAGTTCACGTAGTTAATAATTCATGGTGGATTAGTATTGCGATAAAAATAGTTTGGCCGTTTTTGCCGCAAAAACTTAAAGATATGGTATGTAAAAATGATTTAATTGCTCTTTGAAATATCTTTATAGTAAGTCACCCTCATATTATACTATAGTAAACTATGTCTTCGAATGAAAATTACGAAAAAATTATAATCTAAATTATTTTAGATAAAATTTCATTTTGACAACAAGGAAGTATTTTTCCAATACATAGATAGGAAAGTCTTACCAATCGAATATGGTGGTTTAAAAGAAATAAAATATTCAGAGCTCTACGACAATCTTTATAAGAAAAACGAAGAAATCTTCAGTAGTTTCACCGTTAATAGGAAATGATCCATATTTCATGACAATTAATAGGTTAAGTTGGGTTTGGTTTGTTGTTATCAGTAAGAGACGTATATTCGTTAAGGATAATTGGTTCAAAAATATTATATATATATATATATATATATATATATATATATATATATATATATATATATTATTATAAGATAATCTTAATATCTATAATATATATATAATAATATTAACTTTTATGGATATTTCTAAGTCTTGATGTCTCTGGTTTAGCACGGGATTGTTGCTTTCATTGAGACGGCTTTTTTCCAATAATTGATTCCAAATTGAAACACAATATTCAATACTTCCACTACAGTAACACCTAGAATTAGTCTGAGTCGCGTTTCGTTAACGGAGTCATCGTCTTCATAGATTGAAAATAAAGTGTCTACAGTTCACCGTCGGTCTCTGAAGACGATAGCTTTGTTATCAAAACGCATGCTAAACAATGTAACTGCAAGTGTTGATGTAATGGTAGTACTGGATAGTGTGTTCAGTGTGATGATTCTACCAAAATGTGGGTTCATATATTTCAAACTATTTCAACAAATAATTATTTGATTTGTAGTTACAATCTAGTTTATCACATGGTAAAAAACTTTATTTGATGATGAACACTTTAATTGATTATGTAATAAAGGTCTTCCAAAGTATAAAAGCGTTATGATTCCGAATTAACCTAGAATAGAAATAATAATATGAATTTATTCAATTTTGAACATACAAACAACAATATTTACTCGTAAACAGTTTGATAAGGTGAAATATAATATCAAAATATATGTAAAATATATGTAAACATCGTCAGCAATTCAGCCATTGTGTACTGTCTAAAGTACAGTTTAAGGGTTAGAGTACAGATTGTGGAGATCCACTTCATGTGCGAAGTGAGGAAGCATACACATACCCTTGATTTCGATGTATTCTTCTGCGCTTTTCTCCAGATTTTATCTGGAATGAATACGAGGATGGTCCCAGAAGTACCAGGCCTGACCTAGAGATGGCGGTAGTTGCTTGAAAAATACTACTGTATTAGAAAGTACACAATCCATAAAAATAAATAATTGGATGCCACGTTTGATGGAACCGAACAGTGCCATGAAAATGTTATTATTTAGTGTTTGATAATGTTTCACAGAAATCAAGCCGAATTTGTGTGTCGTTTTATAACCACGGATGAAACGTTGGCCAATCACTTCAAACCCGAAACAAAACAACAATCAAAACAATGGACTGAAAGGGAGAACGGGCTCCAAAGAAGGCAAAGACCGTTCTTTTTGCAGGCAAGGTAATAGTGTCAGTTTTTTGGGATGCGCGTATGATCTGAAAAAGGAAAACTATCAACGGCGAGTATTATGCGAACTTATTGCAACGTTTGAGCGTAGAAATCAAGCAAAACGACCGCATTTGACTGAGAAGAAAATGTTGTTTCATCAAGACAATTAATTCATTAAAGTTTGAATTGCTACCTCATGCACCCTATTCGCCAGATTTAGCCTCATCGGATTATGTTCTGTTCCCAGACTTGGTGGTAAAATATTTTTTAAAAATAAAGAGGTGACTTCGGCAGTTAATGGCTATTTTGAGAAACTTGAATATTTTTAGTATTAAAAGGGTATATAACTTATTGAGCATCGATGGGAAAAATGTATGGAACTAAAAGGAGATTACGTTGATTAGTTTTTTTTTCAATATTTTTGTGTTTTCTTTGTTGGGCCAGGTACTTCTGGGACCATCCTCGTAGTAGAAATATTTTCAAATATATTAAATGACAAAAAAGGTTTTCGTGATACCAGAAAAATATCATTCTTCATTACACCATTCAAATGGGTATGCGGGACCTTTTCTGTTTTCAATTTTGCCCAAATTAAGATAAGTTTGATCAAAATCTGCGATAACGGTGAAACATTACGGCCATAAGTAAAGTTTTCATTTCCATAAAAAAAATTCAAAGTCCCGTTCATAGAACATTCAAGATTAGTGGCCCTGGATTATCAGAACAACGTACTTTCTCATACTTAGGTGATTATCATAGCTAATATTCACAAAATACAATTCCAATTGGTTGATCACCCACCGTTTCGACCATATCTAGTCGCCAGTCGCGTTTTCCTGTTTCCTAACCTCAAAGTTTCACTTACAGGAGAAAGATTTTCAAATTCTCCGTTGAAACATTAAAATGATTATGAGAAAAAAATGTTTTTTTCATATGTCAGAAACATTTAAGACTATTATATTGATAAGAATAACCAAACTTATCGGATATAATATAGAACGAAATTCCTTTAAGAAAACAATATGCAAACAAATCTTGGCATGTTGTACTTATAGAAAGGACTTTAAAGTAATAAGAGTAATGAAAAGCTAGTATATAAATCAAGTATACATTCGATTAGGTAGTCGCGAGATTTGCACCAAAGCGAACTGAATAACGTCAGTTCTCAAAAATAGCACAGCCAGGAATAAACCGAAAAAGTTTTTCAGTATCACGCCAACAGAGATTCGAAAAACATTTCAGAGCTGAAGCTTCTAACGAATTGCAGAAGTGCATCGGTTTAATGGAATTTTTTTGAAACACTTAGACATGGAAACTGTTGATAAAAATCTCTACGTATCAACAAGTGGTGGAGAAAATGGAAAGTGGTAATAAGAAAGTTAGAAAAGGTGAGTGATCCAATTTCTAATATTATAAATTCGCAACGACAATAAAGAATATTATGATTATAAAACAAATCGTGTATTTAGTATATAATTAAAATTGAATATAGTTTGAATATGTTTTTACTTTTACACCACAGAATTGCTCAAAATATATTTTTGTCTCATGAAATCTTTGCCCGTCCAACCGCCTACACAATACGTTAAATTTGCAATTGAAATCGTTTTATTTTCAGTTGAATCTCTGTTGAATTTTCGTATCGATCGATTGTTTCGGTAAAACGATTTTACAATCCGAGTAGCTCGACTACTAGCGAGGAGTCCTCTGCTGCATTTCCATAAAACCTTATAGTATAATATTTTTGTTTTTTGGGCCCTGAATCTGTGGTGTTTCAATTAACATATGTTTTTATTAGTTAGAAAATGTTTATATTTCATTACTTTGTTATTGTATTCATTTTTTAATAAACTCAACTGATTGCATAATTGTTACCTCTTGTTAAATATTACCAGAAATAAATACCTCGACCACGAGAATGGAAAATATTTTCCATTGCCCTCGCTTTAGCCAGGATGATTTTTTTTGCGATCGTCAAAAATATTATTGATAATAATTGCAATTATTGTTTTACAATCTACAGCATATCAATGTAGTTTGAAAAGTCACAACGTTGCTGTGGAAATGTTTGGTTATATATTATATAGGATGAGTCTGTAATTTTGTTACCAAATTGTCAAACCTGAATACGTTCAATCGCTATTTTTGATACACGATAATATACACAAGGAGTCCCAATTTAGAGACATGATATCATAGTTGTTTATGTTAAATGGCAACGCTGTCATTTTGCTTACCATTTTTATAGAATATATAGAGTAAATCAAACTGCCAAGGATGAAAGTAATGCTGTTTACCAACTGCAAAAGAAAGCATATAGGAACGTGTCATGTCTTCATTGTTAGACAACTTGAATATATCAACATTCTAAAAAAAACGAGCAAAAACAGATATAAAATAAACCAATGTTGGATATTAATTATTTTCTATCATTAGCAAAGTCAGTTATTATTATTATCTTTATTAGGCTCTCCCAAAGAAAGTCTACCATTGTGTATAGTGTGCCAACCGTAAACATACCACGTTTTGTAGATTGTTTATATATATTTAATATTATTCGATGTTTTTTCTTGTGTTTTCTAGTGAATTCATAACAATTTTCACTATTTCAACTCTATCATTTCACATTCTGTTGATTTCTATACTAAGGTCTCCGTATTTTAGGATTGACTCAGTTATAATAGACATGGTCATCAAATGGTATACAAATATCTATCAGAGTACATTGCTGGTTTATTTTGTTTTTCTTACAATGTCTGGTCTGTTAGCACTTGAAAGTTTTGTCTGTATGTATGTGGTTGTCATCCGGTATTGTTAGCTCTTGTTCTTTATCAATATAAGTGAATAAAAGAGCACACCTTATCATGTCCTTTTACGTATTCATTCCCAGCTTATTTTGGATATCTCGAAGTTACGTGTTGTATGATTCGTCATGTACGAGGATGTATTGATATCTATTTAGCCTAGACCAATTCCATGCATAAAAAAATAAAAAATAAATAGAAAGTGTCAGTGTAAAGTTTGACGTCAAAAAAGTAAACCAGAGTTACGCAATGAATTAAAAGAAACAAGATGTCCACCGAAATTGTGAAAATCGAAAAATTGGAGTATCGAGCCATCATCAAGTATCTGTATTTAAAAGGGTTAAGAGTTCAGCAGATTTACGAAGATATGCTTAATACCATTGGTGAATAATGTCCTTCGTATGCGACCGTGAAAAATTGGACTACAAGCTTAAAAAGAGTTAAAGTTTCCATTGAAAATGATGACCGATCGGGAAGGCCAGCTTCTGTGTCAGTCCCCGAAAATATCGATGCAGTTCATGACATGATTTTATCAGACCGTCGAATTGGGCGTTCATCACATAGTTCACGTCAATTTGGACATGAGAAAAATTGCTGTAAAATGGATCCCCAAATTTTAAAATGTTGACCAAAAGCGTGCAAGGGTAGAAGCATCGCGTTCGATCTGTGCTCGATTTGAAAACGATGTAGACTTCTTAAACCGAATTATTACTATGGATGAGACTTGGGTACATTTCTACGATCCAGAAACAAAGCAACAATCGATGGAATGGCGACACTCTGGTTCTCCAAGACCTAAGAAATTTCGTGTCCAAAAATCTGCTGGAAAAATTTTTGCTTCAGTTTTTTGGGATTGCCATGGAGTAATCATGATTGATTTTTTGGATAAGGGTAAAACAATAACTGATGATTTCTATTCGACATTACTGACCACTCTACGGGAATTACTACATTTGCAATCAGATCTAACTATGGAAATTCGAGTACACTCCTTTTGTAGAGCTTCTCGTGGACCCCTAGGGGTGCACCTGGACTACTTTGGGAATCACTGCTCTTTCGTTATATATTCCCTACGGCCAAATTAATATTTCAATTTTACCTCTTTTTATTATTTGGCACATTTCTCGTTAGAGGAAACATGATCACGCAGAAGAGAATTAGTAACAGGGAGTTACGTTGAAAAATGCCTCAATAGCTCAATAATTCTGTACGTAACAGCTAAATTAATGCTAACAAACAGATTGGAATGCTATGGTCTGTAATGTGTCAAGAATACATAATAACCCGGTGTTTTGGCAATTCTAGGCCTGTTGTTCAAATTTTTTAACTATCCGAAGCATCAAATACCAGCTTTGTGTTTTGAAGAAGCTTCGCCTCGATATTTTATTTCGATTTCCACTTTCTTTTGGGTGGGTTCGAAACTAAAAATCCGTTGAAAACATGGTCTCAAAATTTATTGGGTTAATTACTTTCCAAAAAGACAAGATGTCTGTCGTTTATATAAAAGTTTTGTTTATTAGGAGTAGTTCAGATCAATGAGATGAGGTTTTGTTTTACCTTTGGTTAGGAGTAGAGGACGTATTTATATTGAACAACCTTGTTCTGTGATTAGCGATGCAGAGGCGTACGATCGTGAGAAACCTCTGAGCGGTTTTTATCACGATGGGAAGGAACCTACAGTTTAATAATTGCTCTATGTCTAACTTGATATAATAATGTCGTAGGTAAACAATTACCTTGAGATAGGTAGCCTAATTTTTAATATTAGATGTAGTCTGGACCTTGGTTTAAATTGAACATTAAGGTCATGTTGTAATGAACTACAATTATTTTGGTATTTGAATTAATTTTATTCGCATTAATTCGATTGTTTTACTCAGAAAAACTACATTATGTTAAAATTCTTCTGTTTACGTTTATGCGTTAAATATACATACATTTGGTAGCCTTGAAGACGACATTTAGAAAATTGATACATTTAAAATAGACTATTAATTCGTTTATAACTTTACTTAGCACATACTTACAATAACACAAAATATAATTTGATTTCTTGAACCTTGGTACTTTTTGATTTCTAGTTGGCAAAATTGTTGAATTGTTGAAGTCATACGACTGAAACTGCTTTGACCAATCACCCAACGTCACATTGACAGACAGAAATCTGTAAACAAAAAAAGTTGAACAAATCTTTGTAGACCTTGAACACACTGTGAGCGTTTCGATAACCGAGTTATTCTCTTAAAAGACTGATGGTAAACTGTTTACGTCAAACACTGGAGAGGTAGATTCCTAAACTTGACTTTCCATTTGCCGTCGCCGGCTGACGTTGGTGATTTTCGACATAAACGAATTTTATCTTTTCCCTTCAGCCGATTGTAGCAATAAAAAATAGTCTATCACATCCGTTTGCGTTTGTCACGTGATTTCGACGTATGACATTAGAATTTAATGGTCTCACTTTGAACGCTTTCATATTCTTTTTCTTTTTAAGTTTTGCTATTGCCATTGTACACACGATAAGGCCTTATACTTTATACTTTATACTTTATTCTTTATTATTTTCAATAATATCGTCCTTAAATACCGGATTACAAATAAAAACACAACAATATTATGAGAACAAAAAGCAGTTCAAACGTCATAAAGAATAACAACATTTTTAGGTTAATGACAACAAACTCAAGTTTATAAATAGGGTGTAGAATTTGCTACGAACGTCAAACGGCAAACGTCACCCGCGAACGGCAACTACAAACGGAAAGTCGAGCTTTTGAATCAGCCTTAATTGTGAGTGTTTGTGTAGTGGTAATGTAAACAGTGTTTTCACTATAAATATCACCAACGATTCCAAAAATTCCACCTTCGTTGTAGACTTTGTTTCAAAAATAAAATGAAAATGACAATGTACCACTGTTAAAACTGTCTTTAACAACTCTGATATTACGTGGGAGAATGTTTTGACTTTATCCATAAATAATGTTGTCTGATTAATTTTTTATTGTATTTAACCAAGGATGTTCATTTATTTTTAATATTTGTTGACCAGTGCTTATGACACGGATGCTTGAAACATCAATATTGACATCTAAGTAGTATATTCACTTGAGTAAAAAAATAAGTTTCCTGTAAAGCATTCTGATTATACATTTGAGAACAAACAACCGCTTCTGAACGTGACATAAGTAAAAAAGTATTGAAAACCACATGGAAGAGCTTGCGCAACGACCGTTTCAGTAACACGCAAAATAGTTGAATTTGATTACTTTTCCAAAATATACAACTTCAAAAAAGACAGATGCAAACGAAAGTGGCGATATATTCATTGTTATTGCTCTGGGAATATTGAAGTAAAGTCTTTGTTACAGAATGAGAATCATCAGATAACTTTTCTGACAAATGCAAATTCAAAGCTATAAATTGATTTAATAAATTATCTCTAATTATTTTATCAGTTTTATATTTAAACATTGCAATGTATCAATAAATCGTCAATCGTCAATAATCAAGTAAGTTATGTTTGTGGCTTTTCTTCTCCGTTTTTTCAAAGAATTTAAAGTCTGATTAATATTCTACTCTACGAATATACTTTTTAGTTTATCTTGGAATCTAGTACTACTTAATCAACGTATGTAGTCTTAAATTGGATTGGTTTTCTTCTAAGGCCAGTAGTGTTTGTAGGAGTAGAAACGTTTTTACGTTGACAACATGAACCAAATTGTTTCTTGTAAGATTTTCTCAAAGTTCTCAACCGAGTAATGTTTGATCATCTTAATTATTAATTTCACCAAACACTCAAATTTTAAGCATCAATTTCATTTGAACTAATGAA
Organism: Diorhabda carinulata; assembly: GCF_026250575.1. NCBI lineage: Eukaryota > Metazoa > Arthropoda > Insecta > Coleoptera > Chrysomelidae > Diorhabda > Diorhabda carinulata. Next base: position 22,152,368 of record NC_079462.1, on the reverse strand, counting down.
CAAAATTATTATGGAGCAAATAAATCATTTTGAGGCGTACGCGAATGAAATAAATCATACCTGTGTTCTGTAATTCCATTCCGATGTATGATTAGATATTTCCAAAAAACAAACAACTATTCATTCCATATAATGAAAAATCTATAATTATTTTACACAGAAATTATTTCGAAGCAAAAAATCTGTTCTGAAAATGTTTCCTAACAAAGGAATTATGATTTTGTGCCATTCTATCACCGCTTGAAATTATGTCTTCATAGTTAGTTACTGTATAGTCTATTAAGTCTTCTGATCCTTCGCTGCACCACTAAGTTGTAGGCTTCTGGTCTCTTTTATAGTGGGTACTTGAAATTCGTTTTTTTGAACATACTATAGGCCATAGGGCGTTGTATATTACATTTTGGTATCTCGAGTTGTACACCAAGTCTGAGTTTCGTACGTCCAGATTAGTCACAAGACATTTTTGTAAATGAGAAGTTCTTTTTCTTAGCTGAATTTTGATTTAGGATCTATCCAAAAACAAATATATACTCTTGTGTGTCAATCTAATGGCCCATAGATGTTTTCTCCAGCTTAGATAATTATTTAAGTTGAGTAGTCAATTCATTCTTTCTTACTTCAGGTATTTATTTTTTTTTAATGTGAATATAATATTTTCTTGTACTCTCCATAATTTTCTTGAACTTGGTGAATCGATTTTGTAGCAATAGCGATCTTTTTACTTGAAGCTATGGTACAATACAATAATGTGCATGATTATACATTATCAAATTCATTTTTATATTAATATAATTTAATGATGATATTTGAAATATAAACATCCGTTTCTAATATTAAGCTCGTCGCGTCTCATTTCAGTTCTTGATACTTTTATTCACATATTTGTTCTAATTTACACAATTGACATAAAAATCCATAGGTGTAATATCTGGAGATAGATCAGATCATGTTATGGGTCGAGCCGTACCATTTAGTTATCAGAGAAGATATTATTGATATATTTCCTTACAATTTGACTATAATGACCGTTTACCAGTTCCAGTCTATAATTGGCACAGCGTCTAAAAAAGTGAAGATCATTTTGCAACTACAAATAATTGTAGCCATTTAAAGTCGATTTTGGATAATCTTTCTAATTTTTTTTTCAAATGTAGACTTGAAATTTCATTATTTCAATAATGAATGTTCGAAATGGAATCAACATCATTTGTCCATAATATTTGAGAGATGATGGATCAACAATATCGGAATACACTAATTATTGGCAGAATTTCATTATTCTAAGTGGGTCTGTTCTTTCTAATCCTTGTACTTTAGTATAATGGAAAAAATATGTAGTTCAGGTAGTTCAGGACAAAATCATCGAACAAGTCTCACAATTTAAATACCTGGGTATGAACCTGTTGAGTTATCACGACCCAGTGAAGGACCTAAGAAGCCAGCGACTGCCATATCGTGCTGCTTAAGGCAGATAATAAAGGCGCACGAATACATGCGAAAGGATGCCAAAGTTAGGATCTATAAGACTTGTATCAGGCCAATCATGCCATACGGAATAGAAGCCAGAGATGAAACCAACAAAACGAAAAGCATGCTCGGGTAACCGAAATGAAAACGCTCATGACTATAGTGGGAAAATCAAGAGAAGATTGAATCAGGAACACTGACATCAGGGAACAATGTTGGGTCCAAGACATCGTAAGAAGGGGGAAACAAAGACAAAGATACTAGTACGCCCACGTGAGAAGAATGGAAGAGAGTAGATTGCTACGCATCGTACTTGAAGGGAACCCGGACGACCACCTAAGAGATGGATGGATAGCTGGCAGTCTACCTCCCAGGAACTGATACAGAAGAACCTGTAAAACTAACAGATCATTAGATGTTAAAAATGAATAAGAAGAAGAAAAAGAAAATATATGTGTCATGACATAATCTTGTCATGTTGATGAAAATGGAGGTATAACTCTTTTCTTCATATCTATGCTAGAGGCACGTGTTCTTCAATAATTGGATTATAACTCTTACCAAATCCAGCTCAGCGGTGGCTCATAAATTGATATGTATTATTTACTCTGGTGCCATGACAGATATTGGAAATATGTATGGCAATCATCGATAAAATATGTTAAAATTAATTAATAATATAACACTTTTTGGTATTTCCCATGATATTGATTTAAACTGTTCAATTGTACCGTAGTTTGTACTAGAGAATAGAGAATTATGAATTTGCTGCTCTAAATATGAAGTATTGTGAAATACTTTACATTAAGAAGTTGTGCATGATTAAGTTCATTGTAATTTTTAGATTTCATGATCCCATGTATTCCTAAACACCTACACATCCTTAGTGTGTAAAAAAAAATTAAATAAGCAAATTAAAGAAACGACATACTTCAAGTTGTTTGTACGCTGTGAAAAATTAAACAATCTTTGTTATGAATTGCTCGATACGGTCTATGATATAATGAATATTAACAATTAGTAGACATAGAGAAAGATTCGAAATAAAAAAATGCTTGTAATGGAGAATGTATGGATATGTCAGTACGCCTTTGGATGAGATTATATTGAAATTTGCCAAGAATGTATCTTTATTGTTATTCTCAATAAATATATGTCTGAAAATTTATTTTTAGTGTTGTTTATTTGATAATTGCACTGTATATTTTATAATACCAATAAAAAGCATAAACATTGATGTAAATGTTCAATATCCGCTTCATAAAATACTAAAGTTTTAAACAAATGATAATAATTATCAGGTCATAATTTTCGATTTGATTGAAAAATAAAAACAGTTACCCAATCTTCAAATAATGTTTTAAAATATTTTCATTGAGAAAATAGAACTGCTTCATTCATTGGTTCTAAATTTGAGTTGTGGAGTATGACAAGCTTTTTTTCCTAAAAACCAATGTCTTTAGAATTGAAGTGGTTCCTTCGTATTTTATGACCATACTTCAATTTACTTAGTTTGTCTGCTTGGATGAAATGCTCTACATAAATTTCCTTCTTTCAATTTTAAATCAACAGATTGATTTGAAATTTCGCATATATTTTGCATTTGCCTTTAAATGAGATTCAAAATTTTGGTAAAATATTGAATAATATGACATGAATTAATTATTTTACTTTTTATATGTACAGATTATTCCATTTTGCTATATATCTTCGAATTTCATAATAATTTTTCGTAAAATAATTGATGAAATCTTTATTAGAATCAATAGAACAATCAGTATAATTTAATGTTTGAAGATGATTTCATGCAAATGCTGGCCGTGGCTCCGGTTTAGATAGCCTATGCGCAAGGTCCAATTTTGGCACACTCTTACTAACATATCGGCCGATATTTCACGAATATATGCTTCAATATTGGCTTCCAGTGCGTCAATCATTGCTGGTTTATCCGTGTAGAAATTAGCCTTAGCATGGCAAGAAATAGTCCAAATGTGTTAAATACCACGATCTAGGCGGTCAATTAACGGGCCCCCAACGTGAGATGAACTGTTCACCGAAGGAGGCTCTCAATTTGGCCATTGTTTCTCGGGCCGTGTGGAATGTGGCACCTTCTTGATGAAACCACATGTCAGGCATGTCCAATTCTTCCATTTTGGGCAAAAAATCGTCAATCATCACACGGTAGCGCTTGCCATTCACGGTAACGTTCCGTTTATCTTCGCTTTTGAAGAAGTTCCACCGGCCCATAGCCCACAACAAACAGTGACTTTTTCGGGATTCATTGGTAGCTCTTGTTATGCTTCTGGCTTGTCTTCACTACAGATGCGGCAATTTTGCAGTATCAACGATTTAAATTCTACCTGATGTACTTCGTTAGCATTTTTCCGCTCGAATGGATGCCTATCTGTAAATAAACCAACGCAAAAAATGAGTAGCCATCTATTTCTATGATTTAGTGGCTGTCTCCACAAAATGCTAGCCTGAGATAGCCAACGTGAAAAATAAAATTCACTGCATGCTTTGAAAGGAATTTAAAGGTCAGATTTATCAAATGAACTTCGGACTTACCTACTACTTTTAAATCTTCACTAAGTTTATTTATTCACACTTGTTAGTATACTAAAAAGACTAATTAACTTTGCAATGATAACATAATATTCTCATTTCCTGACGTGATAGAAAACACACAAAAATGTTAGTTGCCGGTCCCGATCTCTAGTTTAAAAACATTTAACAATTAATATATTTTCAGAAAAGAAGCTACCGCGGGTACCAATCAAAACCTACAAGTGGGAAGACGTTAAAAGATCTAGAAGACGAGGTGGTTACCCTTGGACATATTTATACAAAGAGCCCTATAAAGAAAATTTGGACCCGGAACAATTCACAATGGAAGGAATGCGTAAAGCTAAAAGTACTTCCACAATGGGTAAATCGGAAGATATGGATATTTCTGAAGTCTCTACATTCGATAACCAATCCTCTTATATGATAGAAGAAATAGGAATAACTAATACAGAGATAAAAGATCCCCAAAATCATTCCATTAAAACTAGTTGTAGCTCGTTAATAGTTGATGAAGAACAATGTGATGATAGTGATGCAAAAGAAACCGATGGTATAACAAAAACCAATTATGCAAAACATGAGGAGAAAGATGAAAAATCAAACCCTGTAGTAGAAAAAGTTTCCTTAAGCCCTGGAATGTTTTTCCTGCATTCGGAAGAAAGCTTGGACAACATAAGTCAGTACTTGGATAAAGATGAGCGCGGACCATCAGTAAAGTTGAACAAAGATGACAAAAAAAGTTCACAGGAAGAAGAAGAAGAAGAAGGTCCTAGCAGAAAACGAAAATTATCTTTAGAAAGTAGTCGTAGTAAAATAAGTTTTGGGAAACAAGCAATTTTGCAAAAATTGAAAAACACAAAAGAAAAAATGAAAATACCAAAAATAAGCTTTCCTACTAAAATTAAAAAAAATAACAAAAAACAGAAACACTCGCCTCAACCAGAATTGAAAAAGTCTGCTGAGAAACATTCAGTTTTTCCACCACAAAATTCTAGACCCGTTTATATTCATATTCCTCTGAAACCACCACCTGGAGAAATAGATCAATTTCAAAGAGAAAGCGAAGCTAGAACTGTAAGGAAACCTAATAGTTTCAAAGATTTAGTAAGGAATTTGAAACAACTTCAAGAAAATAAAATTGAGCATGAATCACCTCCGTCAATTGTAGAATTAAAAGAAGAAGAAGAACTGTGCGAAAAAGATGAAAGTAATGAGGTGGTTGAACGCGAGAATATAACTCCAATACCAGCTAAAGAAGACGAAGTTCCAATTCCAAAAATAGATCCTCAAGACAAAAGTACACCAGCGAATGTCGAAACCATTCAAATAATAGAATTAACAGAAGAAGTCTCAGAAAATGAACACACAACAAGTGACAAACTTCAGATAACTGAATTAAATATAGTTGATGAAAAAATGAAAACAGAAGATGTATTAGATGAAATTGATGAAAAAGTGGAAACTAACGAGGAAGATGAGTTCGAAATTATCGAAGAAAATTATACTGATGAAGTTGCAGTTGATAATAGTGATGAGATTCCTACAAGTTCAACCCCAGAGACTGATTTATTCGATAAATTATTCGAAGTATCAGCATCTAGGCCAAGAACAGACTCTGAAATAGTAGGGAGAAAAACACGATCAAAGTCTGCGGAGCCGGAACGCAAAAGGAAGCTCTCTCTAGAGAGTAGTTATAGTAGAAAAAGTTTATCTAAATTAGGAATCTTGAAAAAACTAAGAGATGCAAAAGATAAGATTAAAGATAAATTTACTAGAGCTAGTTCCAAAAAAGATGTTAAAGTTGAGGAACCGGTTAAAATTGAGCAAAAACAGAAGAATTTGAAGCCTCAGAAGGAAGTAAAACCAGTATACATTCACATTCCTTTAAAACCACCCGATGGTACTACAGATGAATTTTCTCAACTAGAAAATGAATCAAGATCAGAAATACAACGAACTGAAACCACATCTAGCACACCAGATAGTCCGGATAAACTTCGTGGAGATGTTCAATTCATAATTTTAACAGCTCCTTCCGATGATGAGGTATTAGATTATAACAGTTCGGATGTTCCGGAAACACCATCATCAGAAAATAAAGTTTTTTTTCCTAGTAAAGTTCACGAACTTAAGGAAATCGCTAAAGGTGCTGT